>NW_026969002.1:0-58256 GCF_028390025.1 Pseudophryne corroboree
TAGGGCCCACCGGTGGTTTCCCCTGTACCCCTATGGGTTATGACTGTCCCCCTCCCCCCACACTCCCTGAGTGGGAATGAGGGGGGAGGGGGACAGTCATAACCACCATAGCATTCATTTCTGACGCTAACAGGAATTACAACTGTACAAATGTAGCTATTCTCATTGTGGCTACATCTTAAGGCGATTGCGCCTTGTTAGTCGCGACCGCACCGCGTACATCTGGACATCTAAGACATGTGCGTGCCCCATTCACATGGATGGGGGCGGCAAATGCCGCAACTCGACATAGCTAGGCACAGGTGCGCATAGCTGCGTCGAGGGTGCACGTTTCCCTCAGATGTAGCCATGATCAGCATGGCTACATCTGTATATAGTATTGGATAAAAACAAAGGTAATGATTAAAGCACAATTTAATTTAATTTATTATAATAGTCATGCTAAACGTCTGCCGACGATTCAAAATAAGCTGCTCTTATCTTTGTCCAGTCACTAACCTTCTACCAGTGTGCTATGCCGTGCCAGGCCTCTGAAAGCATATGCAAGAGACAGCAACAGCATAGCCCTGACATAGGCAGTTTCCATTATGACATCACAGCATGACCTCACACACCCCACCAGACCGGCTAAGACTGGTTATTTCTGGTTTGAGGCTTTTGTCTTTTACATGACTGACCTAAGGAAAATGTGACTTAAAATTATTACATGAGAAAAATTTTATTACTGCCATTTGTCGGCAGTTTTGCTCACTTAGGTGGTCATTCTGAGTTGTTCGCTCGTTGCCGATTTTTGTTATTTTGCGATTTTCCGCTTACTGCGCATGCGCAATGCCCGCAGTGCGACTGCGCCAAGTAAATTTGCTATGCAGTTAGGTATTTTACTCACGGCATTACGAGTTTTTTTTCTTCGTTCTGGTGATCGTAATGTGATTGACAGGAAGTGGGTGTTTCTGGGTGGAAACTGGCCGTTTTGTGGGTGTGTTGGAAAAAACGCTACCGTTTCTGGGAAAAACGCGGGAGTGGCTGGAGAAACGGGGGAGTGTCTGGGCGAACGCTGGGTGTGTTTGTGACGTCAAACCAGGAATGAAACTGACTGAACTGATCGCAATGGCTGAGTAAGTCCGGAGCTACTCAGAAACTGCTAAGAAAGGTCTATTCGCAATATTGCGAATCCGTCTGTCGCAATTTTGAGAAGCTAAGATTCACACCCAGTAGGCGGCGACTTAGCGTGTGCAAAGCTGCTAAAAGCAGCTTGCGAGCGAACAACTCGGAATGAGGGCCTTAGTGGCATCTAATCTTGTGATGTATATTTTAGATTTTACAAATAGAGCCTGATTAAGGTTGGATCGCAATCGCAATAAGCGATCCAACGGTAAAAATTGCTAAGAGGATGCGGGATCCTGCGCAGGGCCCATCCTGCGCATGCGCCTGCATTTTCTACGGCTCCCCACAGAAAATGTGATTGCTTCTGCCTGTCTATGAGGCAGAGATGGTCACGGGGGGGGGGGGAGGCAACGCTCCATTTCAAAGATGGAGATGGAGTATTGCGGGGACGAGACTTCAAAACAGGGGCGGCAACGGAGAAACAGGGGGCGTAGTCGGTGCAGCTGCAAGACATCACATGCAGCCGATGCTATCACAAAAATGGCTGTGGGTCTCATGCGCCTAACATGTGGGGCAAACTAGCCCTGTGCTGGGCGTCCCCCCGCATGTCAGAGAATATTCTAATACCACATTGAGTTTGCTAGCATTGTATGCCTAGGGATGTGCTGATATGAGACATTCCCTTTAACTCCTGTTTTATTGAGTTTAATAAATTATTCCTGTAGTTTAGCTGGTCATTCAAAACTTGGGATCAGTGCTACCATATGGTCCCTACTGGTCTGCACATGTGCACTGATGTTGCTTGCTAACTGGTAGCTGCATTAGAAGTTGTTGCATTCCACAGGAGGAGCTAGCTGCTTATATCCAGTTTTGCGTTCCACATGGCACAGTTCGGGAGCACCAGTGCCACATTTTACACATGGTACCCTGAGGTTACCGGAAGAGAGGTGCATCTCTGCCTGACCGATTACGTGACTTAAGTGTTGAACAGTGTATTGTTGCTATAGGATGTGATACCACTACCAGGCAGGCCATGTGGTCCAAATTAAACTACTGTACATGTAGTTTGCTGTCTTTTTGTACATTATTCTGTTGGTATAAACATACTTGCCTACTCTCCCTCATTCTGCAGGAGACTCCCTGAAATAGAAGAAATCTCCCAAACTCCCTGAATAGTCCAGCAATCTCACTGATTGCACCTTAACCCCTGATGGGGGGTAAGGTAGAGAATAGAATAACAGTTGGTAAGAGTAATTCTAGAAAGGCACTTGTAAATAATGGTAAGTTACCATTAAAGCAAAAGGGCAAAGGAAATATTAACATAAAATGTCTGCTTGCGAAAGCAAGAAGCCTATCAGGTAAAATGGGGGAATTGGAATGGCTTGTATCAAAAAATCAGTATGATATTATAGGTATTACGGAAACATGGTGGGACGACTCTCACGACTGGGTAACTAATTTGGAGGGATATTCACTTCTCAGGAGGGACAGGGCTACCAAAAGGGGAGGAGGGGTATGTCTCTATGTAAAACCATCTCTAAAACCAAACTTAATATATGTTATTTACGAGGGGACTGGTGATAATGTGGAATCACTATGGGTTGAGATCACTAGTGGGGGCACTGAAATAAAGAAACTAGTCATTGGCACGTGCTACAAGCAACCAGATATTAGCATACGTGACGAGGAACTGCTCTCACAGCAAATTGAAAAAGCTGTGGGAATGGGGGACATCCTAGTGTTAGGGTATTTTTAACTATCCAGGTATAAACTGGAGTAACGATTCATGTGTAAAAATTAGGAGCAGCAGGATTCTAAACACATTAAAGGATCAATACTTGTCTCAATTAGTCGAGGACCCAACCAGAGGTTATAATGTTCTGGACCAAGTTATTACCAATAATGTGGACATTATATCAAACATTACAGTTGGGGAGACCTTGGGAAACAGTGATCACTATATGATCACATTCAGCATCAGTTTCAAGAAACATAGCTATAAGGAATCAACAAAAACATTCAACTTTAGAAAAGCAAACTTCAATATGCTAAACGACATTGACTGGGAAGTTTTGTTTCATAGTAAAGACACATCGGAAATGTGGGATGCTTTAAAAGGGTTGCTTGATAGCAATATTCACAAATTCATACCCTTGGGCAGTAAATGCAAGAGTAATGTACTCAAATCAATGTGGCTTAATAAGGATGTCAAAGAAGCAATGGCTAAAAAGAGGTGTTCTTTTAAAGCATTTAAAACTAATGGAGGGGAGGAGTCATTCCAGTATTACAAAGAATGCAATAAAAGATGCAAAAAAGTAATAAGGGCAGCTACAATTGTAAACGAAAAACAAATTGCTATAGAGAATAAAGCCAATCCCAAAGAGTTTTATAATTACATAAACATTAAAGGGTTAAAAAAATAGAACATAGGCCCATTAAAAGATGAACTGTGAGCCTTGGAAACAATGTCAAAATAAAAGCGGATATACTGAACAGCTTTTTTTCACCAGGGAGGATCAGACGGTGTTAGTAGTGCATAACGACAGTGAAGGTAATGATTCTTGGCTAGATGCTTGTTTAAGTGAGGAAATAGTCCTGGAGAGACTAAGCAACATAAAGATTAATAAATCACCGGGACCAAATGGTTTTCATACGAGGGTTATTATGGAGCTTAAGGCACAGCTTGCAAGACCCTTATACTTGATTTTCTATAGTTCCATTAAATCGGGTATGGTACCGATGGATTGGCGTATAGCTGAGGTAGTGCCATTATTTAAAAAGGGTTCTAAAAAATCATCCTGGGTACTATAGACCAGTTAGTTTAACCTCTATAGTGGGTAAAATATTGGAAGGAATTTTGAGGGATAGCATAGAGGATTATCTGCGGAATACTAAGTTTATGAGCAGGAGTTAGCATGGGTTTGTGAGCGACAGTTCATGTCAAACTAACTTAATTAGCTTCTACGACGAAGTGAGCGATAATCTTAACCAGGGAAAAGCAGTGGATGTGGTCTATTTAGATTTTGCAAAAGCCTTCAATACAGTGCCTCACAAGAGACTGATCATCAAATTAAGGGAACTTGGCCTAGGATACACTATTTGTACATGGATAGGTAATTGGCTGGATAACAGGGTACAACGAGTAGTGGTCAATGAGATGTTCTCCAGCTGGGCACTAGTAGTCAGCGGTATACCACAAGGGTCCATATTTGGTCCGCTACTGTTCAATATATGTATTAATGACCTAGGAATAGGCCTGGGAAGCAGAGTATCAATCTTTGCAGATGATACTAAACTGTGTAAGGTAATTAATTCAGAAATAGATGTGGAGTCTCTACAGAATGACTTATTTAAACTTGAATTCTGGGTGTCTAAATGGGGAATGAGGTTCAATATTGAAAAATGCAAAGCTATGCATTTTGGGATTAAAAACAAACTTGCATCCTATTCACTTAATGGGGAAAATATAGTGGTATCAGTAGTGGAAAAAGATTTGGGGGTCCTCATAGATAATACACTCAATAGCAGTACACAGTGTTAAAATGCAGTGAAGAAGACAAGTAAAGTCCTTCCTTGCATAAAACGGGGTATTGAGACCAGGGACGAGGATGTAATCATGCCGCTGTACAAATCATTGGAACGTCCGCACCTGGAATATTGTGTTAAGTTTTTGGCACCATATTATAAAAAAGATATTGGAGAACTCGAAAGAGTTCAAAGGCGTGCTACTAAACTGATTAAAGGGTTAGAGACACTGGAGTACGAGAAAAGGCTAACTATGTTAAATATGTATACTCTAGAAAAGAGGCGTCTAAGAGGAGATATTATTAATATCTTCAAATATGTAAAGGGTCATTACAAGGAGTTAGCAGGGGATTTGTTTATTAATAGAACTCTGTATAGGACACATGGACACTCACTGAGGTTAGAGGAGAGAAAATTCCATACAAAACGTAGGAAGGGGTTCTTCAGGGCAATAAAGATTTGGAACTCCCTGCCGGAGAAGGTAATAATGGCGGACTCTGTAAATGCATTCAAAATCGGATTGGACAGCTTTCTCGCTGAAAACAGTATAACCTGGGCAGAGTCAAGGTCTGCAGAAGCATGACCGGAACACCAACTGTCAGTGCAGTGCTATATGCTGGAAGTCCAACTGCACTAAGTGAGTGTAATAATTCCACTCATACTGTATAGTCATTTTGGACAGGTTGGTATTGGGTGATCGGTGGTTGGGAGACTGGCGGTCACCATACCGACGCCGGGATTCCGTCCGTCAGATGGGCAGCAGGGGGGATTTCGGCCAGCACAACAAAGACCCTTGCGGGCTCGTTGCGCTTGCCACAGGTTCTATCCCACTCTATGGGAATAGTCCCTGTTGCTCGGCATGCCAACTGGCGGGCTAGTCAGTGTTCATGATGCCAGCGCTGGTATTGTAACCGCATCCTTTTTGGACTTGAGGAGCCTGCACACTGCAAGCATCTGGTTGTTCATTTATTGTTCCTCTCCCTGATGTTAGATCGAGACCATACATACCTCAATCCTTTTCTAGGTCACTAAGCTATACAACAGTGAAAATGTGATATAAATTCATACAGTAGTTTTTGTGTGATGCCAGAACGTACAGACACAGTCTAAATTTCACTTTTTTTTTGTCTCCATGGTCCATAAACAGTCCCTAGAAGTATAATTCTCAATAAAAAAATGTCTATGTACAGACACAACCCTTACAGTTTTATTATATGAATATATTTTTATTGTAGGGTGTCCCTATTTATCTTTGGCTATGTAAGGCTTTGTGTGAACCCAATTTCCACTGTTGTTATGTTGTTTATTACTGTACCGGTGTTTCAATGATAACCTAATTTAAGGACAAAACGATGAAAACTAGTGTGCCCTGAGCAGTCTCCAGGTGTGCCGCCATAGAAGCACATCCAGGCCCGTCAGTGTTTTGCCGTTACTGAGGCCCTGGAATGATCAATACTGATGGGTTTAGTGGTTGCAGAGCCAGTTCTTATTTAGGACCCGGGCAGTGTTGGGCTCTTCTGGCTTTCTCAGATGTGGCTCAGGCGTTACCTATGGAGAAGCTGTAACATGACATCATAGGACATGCAACTGCACCATGCATCACCATTATATTTGAATGTGCCTTGGCAATACTTAAATCTTGTTCAGTGTGCCGCGAGATGTAAAGGGTTGAAAATCTCTTTGCTACAGTGTCGTCACCATGTTGTTATAAAAACAACAAAAGACGAGCATTGGTAAAGGGGCTGCTGGAGGGGCCTGGCAGAAGCCCCAGTTTGCTATCCCTCCCCAGTATGCCTGTGCTGTAGCCAGTGGCAGTGGCGCCGTCTTCATGGTGATTTCTTTGGGAAGATGGCACTGCACATAGAAAGCAAAGACTCTGGCACTGCTCCTGATTGGCTTCTGGTCCGTGAACACGGACCGGCACCTGATTTAAGATACCCGTGCCATCGCCGGAGATTGGACTGGGGAGCAAGAGAGGTGTGCGCTGTGCTCTCCTGCCCTCGATGCAAGCAAGGTGTTATGATTCCAGCACTCTGGTCAGAGGAGATCTTATGGCAAGGACCGGAGCACTGGAACGGAATGCTGGGGAAGGGAGCAGGACAGGAAAATAGCCCCTGGCGCCCTAACTCTGTTGTCTCACCCGTGTTGTCAGAAATCCCCTGCGAGACTATGGTTTCTTGAGCCCTTGGCAGCCCCGTTTGAAGGGCGGATTATGTCTGCCCAACTCCGATGCCCCCCGGTCTTAATGAGAGACAAAGGGAAACCCGAGACAGGGTGATAACAAGAGGCCCTCTAACTAAACAACCAGGCCAGGGGCTAAGCAAACTCAAAACTATAATATGTGCGGAGAAACCGCCAGGGAAAAGGACAACCAAAATATCCACTTGTCCAATTCTCCTACCCGGCACCGCCGAGTACCAGAGAGGACTTGTGGAAGCCAAACCCTCCGCAAATGCTCCAAACACAAAATATAAAAGGTAAAGCGGCTGAGCCGCAACACACGGCAGAGCCGCAACTCACGAACACCACTGGATATAAAACGGTGATCAGTCAGGACTCCAGGGAACCAAACGACCTCTTGGGATGAGATGACAACTCCCGAATACCGGACTTCTGAGGACTGGAATGACCGGATACAGCAGGGCTGGAAACAGACTCTCAGCAAACAAAGGCAGCATGCAGGAAGCTATTACCGGCGTCTGTGAGAAGCCCTGGGAGTGTATTTAACAAGGAGTCCTCCAATCAGCTGCTAAAGGCTGATTAGAATAAATGCCGTGCAGCTGCCTTGCTGCACGGCCAGAGAGCAGGTGAATATCTTAATTTCCTAAAGCCTAGCAACGGGGAACGCGGTCCGCCAGTGGCGTCCCCGTTGCTAGGGTCCGTGCGGCTCAGCGCGCCCGGCGTCTAGCGTTGCTAGGGAGCCGGCGGCTGTACGCACACGGCGTCTCTAGTTGCTAGGCGCCGGGCCACGCAGACAAGCGGACCCCGGCGCCTAACAGTACCCCCCCCTTGAGGAGGGGTCAAGGAACCCCTAACGCCGAGTTTCTGAGGAAATTCCCGAAAAAATGCCCTCTTGAGCCTCGGGGCATGAAGATCCTTATCCAGGACCCAAGACCTTTCCTCCGGACCATAGCCTTTCCAGTGAACCAGAAAATACAGCCGACCCCGGGACAATTTGGAATCGAGAACCTTCTCTACCAAGAACTCCTGTTGTCCCTGTACATCCACTGGAGATCTACCCTGAGAGATCTTCCGAGGAAATCTACTGGAAGAAACGTATTGTTTCAACAGGGAACAATGAAATGTATTTCCAATCCTGAGAGATCTTGGTAAACGTAACCGAAAGGCAACTGGGTTGACTCTTTTAATAATAAGAAATGGCCCAATAAATTTGGGTCCCAGTCTAGCCGAGGATTGTCGAAGCCTGACGTTGCGAGTCGACAACCACACCCTATCTCCCACCTTAAAAGTGCAAGGACGTCGGAGCCTGTCAGAAAATTTCTTCTCTCGAAAGGCCGCTTTTCTGAGAGCAAGGTGCACCTTTTTCCAAATGGCTCTGAGATGGGAGGTTAAGGTTAGCGAGGAGACTGAGGAATGATGAAAAAAAGAATTAGCTCTGGGGTGAAAACCAAAAACTGAAAAGAATGGAGACTCTTTAGTGGAGGAATGACAAGAATTATTGTAAGCAAATTCAGCCAACGGAAGAAACTCGGACCAATCATTCTGGAGTTTGGCTGAATACAAGCGCAAATATTGTTTCAATGATTGGTTAACTCGTTCGGTTTGCCCGTTGGATTGTGGGTGGTAACCGGATGTTAACGACAATTTCATCTTCAATGAGGCACAAAAACATTTCCAGAATTGTGCGATGAATTGTGGACCCCGATCAGAAACAATATCAGTAGGCAACCCATAAAGCCTGAATACATGGCGGAGAAACAAAACTGCCAACCCTTGGGCAGAAGGCAATCGGGAAAGAGCAATAAAATGAGCCATTTTCCTAAAACGGTCCACTACCACCCATATGACTCGGAATCCAGCTGAAAGGGGAAGGTCAACCACAAAATCCATGGAAATATGAGACCACGGCCTGAGAGGAACATTTAAGGGCATAAGTTGCCCGATAGGCAAGGAACGGGGAACCTTATGCTGTGCACAAACCTGACATGAATAAACAAATTCCTTGACGTCTTTATAAAGACCAGGCCACCATACTGAGCGAGAGACTAACTCCAATGTCTTAGAGACTCCTGGATGCCCTGAAACTTTGTTATCATGGAATTCCGTTAAAACAGTAGCTCTCAAAAACTCAGGGACGTAAAGACGACCAGCAGGAGTAATTCTAGGAGCTTGGTGTTGAAGCTGTTTTAACTGGGTAAATAAATCTTGTGTTAGGCCCGCCCAGATGACCGAAGATGGAAGTATGGGGGTAACAGGATTGTTATTGTGAACCGGAAGAAAGCTACGTGACAGGGCATCAGCCTTAGTATTCTTGGAACCAGGCCTGAAAGTGATTATAAATTTGAAACGCGTAAAAAATAATGCCCAACGTGCCTGCCGGGCATTAAGCCGCTTAGCCGATTCAATGTATTGCAGGTTCTTATGGTCAGTCAATACCGAAATAGTATGTTTTGCTCCCTCCAGCCAATGCCTCCACTCCTCGAAAGCCCACTTTACCGCCAGTAACTCCCGATTACCAACGTCATAGTTGGATTCAGCGGAGGAGAATTTCCTGGACAAAAAGGCACAAGGATGTAACTCCAGAGACTCCGGATCCTTTTGAGAAAGGATAGCCCCCACTCCAACCTCCGAGGCATCAACCTCCACCACAAGGGGCAATTCCGGATTAGGATGTCTGAGGACTGGAGCCGAGACAAAGGCTTGTTTCAAGGCCCGGAAGGACAACTCAGCTTCACGCGACCAGTTGGTAGGATCCGCTCCTTTCTTTGTCAGAGCTACAATGGGAGCAACCAGGTCAGAAAAAGAATGAATGAACCTCCTATAATAATTCGCAAACCCTAAAAAGCGCTGAATTGCTTTTAAATTGGTGGGTTGCGCCCAACTAAGGATGGCCTGGAGTTTCTTTGGTTCCATGGAAAATCCCTGAGGGGAAATTATGTACCCTAAAAAAGATACTTCCGTGACATGAAACTCACACTTCTCCAGCTTGGCATATAAATGATTCTCACGTAACTTTTGAAGAACCAGACGCACCTGGGTAACATGTTATTCCATTGATTCAGAAAAAATCAGGATGTCGTCTAAGTAAACGACCACAAATTTCCCTAGGAAGTCACGGAGCACATCGTTAATGAGGTCTTGAAAAACTGCCGGAGCATTGGACAGGCCGAAACGGCATCACCAGGTATTCGTAGTGACCCGACTGAGTACTGAAGGCCGTTTTCCACTCATCTCCAGATTTAATTCGGGTGAGGTTGTACGCTCCTCTAAGGTCAATTTTAGAAAAAATCACAGCAGAACGTAACTGATCAAAGAGTACAGAAATCAACGGCAAAGGATAGGTGTTTTTAACTGAGATCTTATTCAGGGCTCTAAAATCAATGCAAGGTCTAAGCGCGCCATCCTTTTTCTCCACAAAGAAGAAGCCTGCACTTAAAGGAGATTTTGATGGTCTAATAAATCCTTTCTCAAGGCTCTCCTTTACATAATCATTCATAGCCGCAGTTTCTGGCCCGGATAATGCATATAATCTTCCCTTTGGCAATGTGGCACCAGGAATTAACTCAATAGCACAATCATAAGGCCGATGGGGAGGCAGAATGTCCGCATTGCCTTTGGAGAAAACATCAGCAAACTCCTGGTATTCCACCGGAATGAGTTCTGGAATGATAGCTGCTACTCTGACTGGAAACGTGATACATTCCTTATCACAAAAAGTACCCCATTGTGAAATCTCCCCCGACCGCCAATCAATGGTGGGATTATGAAAGGCCATCCAAGGGTGACCCAGAACAACTGGAACTGCTGGGCAATGTGTAAGATAGAACTCGATTTTCTCGGAATGTAGAGCTCCTACTGTAAGCAGTACAGGGGGTGTACGGAGAGAAATAATCCCATTAGACAGCGGACTCCCATCTAAGCAATGCATGGTGACACACCTACCCAAAGGTAACTGAGGAATGCCTAAGGCCTTAGCCCAAGTTAAATCCATAAAGTTTCCTGCAGCTCCACTGTCAACAAAAGCCGACACCGAAGAACTGAGGCTGCCAAAGGAAACTTTAACTGGGACTAAAAGGGAGTTATTCGAGGAGATAAGCTGCAGACCTAGGTGAACCCCCTCACAATTCACCTGGTCAAAGCGTTTCCCGACTTGTTCGGACAATTACGAGCAAAATGTCCCTTACCCCCACAGTACAGACAAAGACCAGAATTTTGCCTTCTGGCTCTTTCTTCAGGAGACAGCCGGGAGAGACCCATCTGCATGGGCTCCTCTACGTCTTCAGGAATGGAATATACCCACGGACTTGACCTTACAGGTGCTCCTTTTTCAGCCCTCCGCTCTCTGAGACGACGATCAATCTTAATAGAAAGCTCCATGAGTTTATCGAGAGTCTCAGGAGCGGGGTACTGAAGGAGACTGTCTTTTATAGACTCTGATAAGCCGAGGCGAAACTGACTGCGCAGGGCTGGGTCATTCCAGCCACAGTCGTTCGACCAACGGCGAAACTCCGTACAATAAACCTCCGCAGGATTTCTACCCTGTCTGAGAGCGCGCAACTGACTTTCAGCGGACGCCTCTCTATCAGGGTCATCATTCAAGAGCCCTAAAGACTCAAAAAAAGCGTCAACTGACAACAATGCCGGATCCTCTGCTCTTAAACCAAATGCCCAGGTCTGAGGATCCCCCTGGAGCCAAGAAATAATAATCCCGACCCGCTGAGATTCAGTACCCGAGGAAGTCGGTCTTAAACGAAAATAAAGTTTACAGGATTCTTTAAAATTAAAAAACTCTTTTCTATCACCAGAAAAACGGTCAGGCAAATGCATCTTTGGTTCAGGGACTACCCTTGGGGAAGCTCGCAAAAGATCTTCCTGCGACTTCACCCGAAGAGAAAGATCCTGAACCATCTGAGTAAGTTCTTGAATCTGGCTGACTAAGAGCTGACCAGGATTTGGCCCTAAACCTGTTGGATTCACGAGGCCGATAAACTCTCACAAAACTGAATGAGAAAAAATTAAACCCCGTTTAATTTTAAGTTTTGGTATGGCCGGTAATAATGTTATGATTCCAGCACTCTGGTCAGAGGAGATCTTATGGCAAGGACCGGAGCACTGGAACGGAATGCTGGGGAAGGGAGCAGGACAGGAAAATAGCCCCTGGCGCCCTAACTCTGTTGTCTCACCCGTGTTGTCAGAAATCCCCTACGAGACTATGGTTTCTTGAGCCCTTGGCAGCCGCGTTTGAAGGGCGGATTATGTCTGCCCAACTCCGATGCCCCCCGGTCTTAATGAGAGACAAAGGGAAACCCGAGACAGGGTGATAACAAGAGGCCCTCTAACTAAACAACCAGGCCAGGGGCTAAGCAAACTCAAAACAATAATATGTGCGGAGAAACCGCCAGGGAAAAGGACAACCAAAATATCCACTTGTCCAATTCTCCTACCCGGCACCGCCGAGTACCAGAGAGGACTTGTGGAAGCGGAACCCTCCGCAAATGCTCCAAACACAAAATATAAAAGGTAAAGCTGCTGAGCCGCAACACACGGCAGAGCCGCAACTCACGAACACCACTGGATATAAAACGGTGATCAGTCAGGACTCCAGGGAACCAAACGACCTCTTGGGATGAGATGACAACTCCCGAATACCGGACTTCTGAGGACTGGAATGACCGGATACAGCAGGGCTGGAAACAGACTCTCAGCAAACAAAGGCAGCATGCAGGAAGCTATTACCGGCGTCTGTGAGAAGCCCTGGGAGTGTATTTAAAAAGGAGTCCTCCAATCAGCTGCTAAAGGCTGATTAGAATAAAATGCCGTGCAGCTGCCTTGCTGCACGGCCAGAGAGCAGGTGAATATCTTAATTTCCTAAAGCCTAGCAACGGGGAACGCGGTCCGCCAGTGGCATCCCCTTTGCTAGGGTCCGTGCGGCTCAGCGCGCCCGGCGTCTAGCGTTGCTAGGGAGCCGGCGGCTGTACGCGCACGGCGTCTCTAGTTGCTAGGCGCCGGGCCGCGCAGACAAGCGGACCCCGGCGCCTAACACAAGGTGGTTGGGCCGCAAAAGGACCCCTGCCCGCGGGCCACAAAAGGATGCGGTAGGAGCTGCGAGTTGGACACCCCTGCCCTAGAGTTTCAGAATTTCTGTCATGGCACCCCAAGACCATAGTTTCTTAGTGAGAAATTTAGAAAAAAATATAAAATGAAGTAAATAGTGTTTATAATATGTTAACCTTAGGTTCAGTTATGTGGTGAAGGACTGGTTTTGCCGATTAAATTCAGTATAAGCAATTTGAATTGTTCATGGACCACCAAACTACAGCACCACTGCAAGGCCTCCCCTATCCCCCCCTTCCCACCTTTCCCAAGGAACCCCAGGGTCTCACGGCCCCCTGTATGGAAACTACTGCCATAAAATAAACTTATTTTTATAACTACATGTAATACACCTTAGATCTCAGTTCCTTTAAGGTTTTATATCCTTGTATACAGTAAACTACACATATTTGAAAATCCTACACCAGGCACAAGTAATAATTCAGATGCGTTGTTGACCGGCGGCCGGGATCCTGGTGGTCAGCATACCGATGACGGTATCCTGACTGCCAGAATGCCGGGAGAGGGGCAAGCAAAATGAAGCCCCTTGCTGTGGGCTTCACGCTGCGAGCTTGGTGGCTTGCTGCGCTTGCCACAGGTTCTATTCCCTCTCTATGGGTGTCATGGACACCAACTAGTGGGAATAGTCCTTGGCCCCACTGACTGCATTCGGTGGCCGGGATCCCGGTGGTGGTAAGCTGACCGCCGGGATGGTGACTACATCCCATTTAGATGACTATGTGGGAGTTTTAGCATTATTATCCTATTTGTATATAAAAAGTGTTGAAAGGGGAGAGCACTACTGCACAGATTCCATACTGTTCCTTCAGGAAGGCTTCACTCCCTGTACCAAGATGGCTGCTGACTTCCAGTGATCCTGCCGAATAACACCCCTCTCATCTCAGCCTCCGCTCAGTGAGAACCAGTGTGTAACAGTGATTAAGTGGGGTTCATAGAAATATTTTATGCAATTCACAGTATGAGCTTACTATCTTCAGAGTGTTGGAGAATTATTATACATTTTTATTTTTTGGTCAGAGAATTTTTTTTAATTATTTTATAATGTAACAGGACCCTGTATTGCTATTTTCCCCTCAGCTCACTTTAAAATAGATATAAAGGAGAAAGATATCTAAAAGCAATTATAGAGTAAGACCATTTTCCTTACTGCGTAAGTGTGAAGGGGATTGCCCCCTTCTCCCCGGCGGCGCGACGGGCGGCGGCGCGGCGGGCAGGTCCCAGTCTGGAGGGGCTTGCATCCGAAAGGATTCAAGCCCCTCCAATCACAGCGGCGCATTTCAAACGGCGCGCCAAGCGCGAGCCAATCAGGGCTCGCGCCTTGGCCACCAATCGGAGCTCGCCGCGGCGAGCCAATCGGAGCTCACCGCGTCATAGCTCCGCCCGCTCCCAGCGCCATATTAGAGGCGCTGCGGAGCGGGAGCAGTCAGTCGAGCGGCGGACGGCGACGGGAGAAGAGCTCCAGTGGAAGACAGCGGGTCCGGCGGCGGCGGCAGAGCAGCGGAAGAAGACGTCGGCGGAGCAGAAGAAGACATCGGCGGTGCGGGAGAAGACGTCGGCGGAGCCAAGCAGGAAGGCAGAAGACGGCGACCAGCGACGGAAGTCCGGCGGAGAGTGCTGCAGCGTGTGGAGAGCAAAAGAGCTAACGAAGCTCCCCGCTGCAGCCTCTCCCTCCGCGACAGGTAGGCGGCCTTGGGCCACCTCCACTTATTTATAAACCCTCCCTAGAGCACCAGGGACAGGCACTAGGCCTGCGGGGAGAGTCAGGCCCTGTCGGCCTGTGCGCCCAGTAGGCAGGCTCCGGCCTGTGCCCACACCAGGCCTCCGGCCTGTGCCCACACCAGACCTGCGCCCACACCAGGCCTCCGGCCTGCGCCCACACCAGGCCTCCGGCCTGCGCTCACACCAGGCCTCCGGCCTGCGCCCACAGCAGGCCTCCGGCCTGTGCCCTTCACCCAGGCCTGCGCCCTTCACCCAGGCCTCCAGCCTGCGCCCCTCACCCAGGCCTCCGGCCTGCGCCCCTCACCCAGGCCTCCGGCCTGCGCCCCTCATTCAGGCTCCTGCCTGCGCCCCCTCCGGCTGGAAGTGGGCTGTGCAGCAGCTCTTCAGGGATCAGTGGCTGTTGTTTGAAGCCGACCGGCCCCACGCGGTGTATGGCCCAGGGGATTGGAAGTGTGGAGTAACGTTCCCGTCCCACACGTCGCCATCCCCCGGCCGTCGGGAGTGGGCCACCGTCTGCTCTAGACCCCCGTCCTTCATTGCGAGCCAAAGGCACCGGCCGGTGTCCAACATCTGGAAGGTAGGACTGGTAAATCGGGGTATACTGTTGGGCCGGGGAATTGTTCCACTGACTTGCCGGGTAGTGAACGTGATTAATTAGTCCGGTCTCTGTTTGATTGGGGTAGAACCAGTGGCCTCCAGTTTAAGTTAGTTTGTTTAGGCAGGCGTAGTTGGCTGTATCGTTGTTAGCCGTAGAGTAGCCTGCAGGTAGGGAGGCTGTTCTTCTTGCCCCAACAGGAGCGGAGAGGTGCGACAATCAAGGTGACCCGCAAGTTGGAAGTGAGTATCACCCTGTGCCTGTCTGTCTGTCATTCCCCCCCCCCTGTATACCGGTCGGGAGGGTTTGCTCGCGGACGCGAGGACCCCCCTCTCACCACACAACGTGCGAGAGTGCGAGTGTGTGAGAATTGGGTAGCTGAGGCCTATTGGCCAGTGATGACCTTCCGCCCAGCCGGTGAAGGTCGCGGCTACCCCTGATGTGTCCCGTACTCTAGGCGGAGGTCGGGCGTACGTCTCAACCGGCATATCCCTCTCTTTCCAGACCCCCGTCGTCCGCGGTGAGGTGGTGTTCGCGCTGGTGCCTGGTCCGGAGAGCGGAGTCCCTACGCATCTGGATATCGTCTGTGACGGCGTTGCACAGGTGGGTGAAGTGACGACACCTGCACAGCGGCAGGCAGTACATCCTTGTTAGGCCGCTCACATAAGCTGCAAACTAGGTGTCCTGTTAGTTGCTTTTCATTTTACCTTTGTATGCCTTACTGCCATGTTTTACTTATAGCACAGTGTAATCTATGTAGTGGACCCAAAATGGCTGCCTCACATGGTACTCTCTTGTGTAGAATAAACAATGCATGGTTTTAAACTCTCCTAATATATTTGTCTCCCTAAGTATGTGTCATTTCTTCACCTTTTGAGATAATTTATTTATTAAGACAACTTCAAGCAAAATATATTTAAAAAATAAATGTCTATTTTTATTTTAAGCAAAATATAGCCTATTTTTGTTCTACTACTACTACTTCTTCTTCTTCTTCTTGTTCTTCTTCTTCTTCTTCTTCTTCTTCTTCTTCTTCTCCTTCTTCTTTGTCTTCCTCTTCTTCTTTAAAAACACCACACCGTCTTTAAGAAAAAAGTTTATTAGTCAGGGTCTTCACCTGGGGGCGGCAGCCTTTAAGTTCTTTAGCATGGCTGTCGCCTTCCCAGGGCTTCCAGCTTCTTCACCTGGTGGGCGGCGGCTGTTAAGCTCTTTTGCATAGCACTTGGAGAACCACAATTGCCAGCATGTCTGGACATAAAGGGCCCCCTGGCACCTGTAAAGAAAATATTAAAATAAAAACACCACACCGTCTTTAATTTTTGTTTTATTAGTCAGGGTCTTCACCTGGGGGGCCGCCGCCTCCCCAGGGCTTCCGTCGTCTTTCTCCGGCGTCTTCACCTGGGAGGCAGCGGCCTTTAAGCTCTTTTGCATGGCTGCCGCCTTCCCGGGGCTTCCAGCGTCTTCACCTGGTGGATGGTGGCTGTTAAGCTTTTTTGCATAGCACTTGGAGAACCACAAGTGCCAGCATGTCCGGACATAAAGGGCCCACTGGCACCTGTAGTCCACCTGTAAAAAAAAAAATTAAAATAAAAACACCACTCCATCTTTAAAAAAAAGTTTATTAGTCAGGGTCTTCACCTGGGGGCGGCGGCCTTTAAGCTTTTTTGCATGGCTTCCACCTCTCCAGGGCTTCCGACGCCTTCACCTGGGGAGCCGCCGCCTCCCCAGGGCTTACAGCGTCTTCACCGGGGAGGCAGCGGCCTTTAAGCTCTTTTGCATGGCTGCCGCCTTCCCAGGGCTTCCAGCGTCTTCACCTGGTGGGCGGCAGCCGTTAAGCTCTTTTGCATAGCACTTGGAGAACCACAAGTGCCAGCGTGTCCGGACATAAAGGGCCCGCTGGCACCTGTAGTCCACCTGTAAAGAAAATATTAAAATAAAAACACCACACCATCTTTAAAAAAAAGTTTATTATTCAGGGTCTTCACCTGGAGGCGGCGGCCTTTAAGCCATCCAAGACTTCCAGCGTCTTCTTTCTTCAGGAGCTCTTCCGCCGTCGGACTGACGCCGATGCCTCGTGCTGACTTATATAAGTCAGCCGGAGGGGCCGGGGTGATGACGCAGCGAGCCGTGATTGGCTCGTGGTTGCCATCTTGAATTTAAAAAATTACGCTGAGGTGCCATTTTTGAAATTGGTACTGCTCCGCTGCCAAACTCTGCAGAATGGCAGTGCCACTAATACTCTCACTGCCACCAATGCCCACACCTCCGCGCACCCATATAGTGATGGCAGCGGATCCAGTGACGGATCCTCTGGCCAATCACTGTGGCCTCACTGACAGGGGTGTGCTTTCATGGGTTGAAAGCACGTCCCTGTATGAAAGCAGCACCTCTAATGGTGCCGCTTTCCCATGCATTTCCAATGGACTTTTAATACCCATGGCTAGGCCCCGCCCACCCCCGCCCCCCGCTCCCACACCCTTCCCCATTCACACTGGGAGGTACCACGATCGGTGCCTCCCAAACACATTTAAACAGGGATAATGATTAGATTAATATAAAGGAGATACTTATGACACAGAATACAGTATGTGTCATAAGTATCTTCTTTATATTATTTTAATCATTAATGACAGGGGAGGCACTGCCTCCCCTGCCTTCCCTGACTGCACGTCCCTGGTTTGCCCAGACCACCCGCCCTCCAACTAACCTTGCCTAACCCAGTCTTCCCATCTGTCACCTCAAATCTGATATCTTGACCTATTTACCCGGCAGGAGAAAAACGCACCTATACGTCAATGGTTAGAGAGTGAAAAAAGAGAGCAAGAAATGAGTGGGGCATGGAGAGCCCACCGGGGGAATGCAGAGGTAAAGGCCCATGCTTAGGGGTGTGGCCTGCTGCCACAGAGGCTTGGCTAACATGGTATAGGGCCCATGATAAATATATATAGTAAATACTGCTAGTACATGCATGATAATGTACCAGATTAATAACTGCAATGCACTGTAGATAATATGTATAATGTACAATTCAAGTGCACAGACGGGACCTGATCCATAGACGAGGAGGTGGGCCCCCAGACAGTAGGGCCCACCGGTGGTTTCCCCTGTACCCCTATGGGTTATGACTGTCCCCCTCCCCCCACACTCCCTGAGTGGGAATGAGGGGGGAGGGGGACAGTCATAGTCACCATAGCATTCATTTCTGACGCTAACAGGAATTACAACTGTACGAATGTAGCTATTCTCATTGTGGCTACATCTTAAGGCGATTGCGCCTTGTTAGTCGCGACTGCACCGCGTACATCTGGACATCTAAGACATGTGTGTGCCCCATTCACATGGATGGGGGCGGCAAATGCCGCAACTCGACATAGCTAGGCACAGGTGCGCATAGCTGCGTCGAGGGTGCACGTTTCCCTCAGATGTAGCCATGATCAGCATGGCTACATCTGTATATAGTATTGGATAAAAACAAAGGTAATGATTAAAGCACAATTTAATTCTCTTACATCTCTACATATTAATAAAAATGGATCAGCGTGCAACACTGGCACACTGGGATTTAGGCAGGCAGAGAGAGAGAGTAAAGCACCCTTCATATATCTCCAATGGCCCATTTGCAGCCGCTTGTGGATGTTAAGTAATGGCACTGTCCCAGTAGGTGTGAGATTTTATTTTTATCCAATACTATGCTATCCCCAAGGTCGTAAGTCATATATTATAATAGTCATGCTAAACGTCTGCCGACGATTCAAAATAAGCTGCTCTTATCTTTGTCCAGTCACTAACCTTCTACCAGTGTGCTATGCCGTGCCAGGCCTCTGAAAGCATATGCAAGAGACAGCAACAGCATAGCCCTGACATAGGCAGTTTCCATTATGACATCACAGCATGACCTCACACACCCCACCAGACCGGCTAAGACTGGTTATTTCTGGTTTGAGGCCCTTGTCTTTTACATGACTGACCTAAGGGAAATGTGACTTAAAATTATTACATGAGAAAAATGTTATTACTGCCATTTGCCGGCAGTTTTGCTCACTTAGGTGGTCATTCCGAGTTGTTCGCTCGTTGCCGATTTTCGTTATTTTGCGATTTTCCGCTTACTGAGCATGCGCAATGCCCGCAGTGCGACTGCGCCAAGTAAATTTGCTATGCAGTTAGGTATTTTACTCACGGCATTACGAGTTTTTTTCTTCGTTCTGGTGATCGTAATGTGATTGACAGGAAGTGGGTGTTTCTGGGTGGAAACTGGCCGTTTTGTGGGTGTGTTGGAAAAAACGCTACCGTTTCTGGGAAAAACGCGGGAGTGGCTGGAGAAACGGGGGAGTGTCTGGGCGAACGCTGGGTGTGTTTGTGACGTCAAACCAGGAACGAAACTGACTGAACTGATCGCAATGGCTGAGTAAGTCCGGAGCTACTCAGAAACTGCTAAGAAAGGTCTATTCGCAATATTGCGAATCCGTCGGTCGCAATTTTGAGAAGCTAAGATTCACACCCAGTAGGCGGCGACTTAGCGTGTGCAAAGCTGCTAAAAGCAGCTTGCGAGCGAACAACTCGGAATGAGGGCCTTAGTGGCATCTAATCTTGTGATGTATATTTTATATTTTACAAATAGAGCCTGATTAAGGATGGATCGCAATCGCAATAAGCGATCCAACAGTAAAAATTGCTAAGAGGATGCGGGATCCTGCGCAGGGCCCATCCTGCGCATGCGCCTGCATTTTCTACGGCGCCCCACAGAAAATGCGATTGCTTCTGCCTGTCTATGAGGCAGAGATGGTCACGGGGGGGGGGGAGGCAACGCTCCATTTCAAAGACGGAGATGGAGTATTGCGGGGACGAGACTTCAAAACAGGGGCGGCAACGGAGAAACAGGGGGCGTAGTCGGTGCAGCTGCATGACATCATACGCAGCCGATGCTATCACAAAAATGGCTGTGGGTCTCATGCGGGCGCCTAACATGTGGGGCATACTAGCCCTGTGCTGGGCGTCCTCCCGCATGTCAGAGAATCTGATCATAAATGTGCTAAATTTAGCACATCTAGGATCAGGTCTGAATCACCCCCATGGAACAAAAAAAAGGCCCAAATTATGTGATTTTAGTTTTGTTTGTCAATTTTTGAAAACAAAAAAACAAAACCAGTCACGGCAGTTTGGCAAAAACCAAATACAAAGCTGGATGACGAATCAGGGCCAATTGCAAATCCAGCAAAAATGGTCCTGTGCACATCTCTAGTAATATTCTAATACCACATTGAGTTTGCTAGCATTGTATGCCTAGGGATGTGCTGATATGAGACATTCCCTTTAACTCCTGTTTTATTGAGTTTAATAAATTATTCCTGTAGTTTAGCTGGTCATTCAAAACTTGGGATCAGTGCTACCATATGGTCCCTACTGGTCTGCACATGTGCACTGATGTTGCTTGCTAACTGGTAGCTGCATTAGAAGTTGTTGCATTCCACAGGAGAAGCTAGCTGCTTATATCCAGTTTTGCGTTCCACATGGTACAGTTCGGGAGCACCAGTGCCACATTTTACACATGGTACCCTGAGGTTACCGGCAGAGAGGTGCATCTCTGCCTGACCGATTACGTGACTTAAGTGTTGAACAGTGTATTGTTGCTATAGGATGTGATACCACTACCAGGCAGGCCATGTGGTCCAAATTAAACTACTGTACATGTAGTTTGCTGTCTTTTTGTACATTATTCTGTTGGTATAAACATACTTGCCTACTCTCCCTCATTCTGCAGGAGACTCCCTGAAATAGAAGAAATCTCCCAAACTCCCTGAATAGTCCAGCAATCTCACTGATTGCACCTTAACCCCTGATGGGGGGTAAGGTAGAGAATAGAATAACAGTTGGTAAGAGTAATTCTAGAAAGGCACTTGTAAATAATGGTAAGTTACCATTAAAGCAAAAGGGCAAAGGAAATATTAACATAAAATGTCTGCTTGCGAAAGCAAGAAGCCTATCAGGTAAAATGGGGGAATTGGAATGGCAAGTATCAAAAAATCAGTATGATATTATAGGTATTTCGGAAACATGGTGGGACGACTCTCACGACTGGGTTACTAATTTGGAGGGATATTCACTTCTCAGGAGGGACAGGGCTACCAAAAGGGGAGGAGGGGTATGTCTCTATGTAAAACCATCTCTAAAACCAAACTTAATATATGTTATTTACGAGGGGACTGGTGATAATGTGGAATCACTATGGGTTGAGATCACTAGTGGGGGCACTGAAATAAAGAAACTAGTCATTGGCACGTGCTACAAGCAACCAGATATTAGCATACGTGACGAGGAACTGCTCTCACAGCAAATTGAAAAAGCTGCGGGAATGGGGGACATCCTAGTGTTAGGGTATTTTTAACTATCCAGGTATAAACTGGAGTAACGATTCATGTGTAAAAATTAGGAGCAGCAGGATTCTAAACACATTAAAGGATCAATACTTGTCTCAATTAGTCGAGGACCCAACCAGAGGTTATAATGTTCTGGACCAAGTTATTACCAATAATGTGGACATTATATCAAACATTACAGTTGAGGAGACCTTGGGAAACAGTGATCACTATATGATCACATTCAGCATCAGTTTCAAGAAACATAGCTATAAGGAATCAACAAAAACATTCAACTTTAGAAAAGCTAACTTCAATATGCTAAACGACATTGACTGGGAAGTTTTGTTTCATAGTAAAGACACATCGGAAATGTGGGATGCTTTAAAAGGGTTGCTTGATAGCAATATTCACAAATTCATACCCTTGGGCAGTAAATGCAAGAGTAATAGACTCAAATCAATGTGGCTTAATAAGGATGTCAAAGAAGCAATGGCTAAAAAGAGGTGTTCTTTTAAAGCATTTAAAACTAATGGAGGGGAGGAGTCATTCCAGTATTACAAAGAATGCAATAAAAGATGCAAAAAAGTAATAAGGGCAGCTACAATTGTAAACGAAAAACAAATTGCCATAGAGAATAAAGCCAATCCCAAAGAGTTTTATAAATACATAAACATTAAAGGGTTAAAAAAAATAGAACATAGGCCCATTAAAAGATGAACTGTGAGCCTTGGAAACGATGTCAAAATAAAAGCGGATATACTGAACAGCTTTTTTCACCAGGGAGGATCAGACGGTGTTAGTAGTGCATAACGACAGTGAAGGTAATGATTCTTGGCTAGATGCTTGTTTAAGTGAGGAAATAGTCCTGGAGAGACTAAGCAACATAAAGATTTATAAATCACCGGGACCAAATGGTTTTCATACGAGGGTTATTATGGAGCTTAAGGCACAGCTTGCAAGACCCTTATACTTGATTTTCTATAGTTCCATTAAATCGGGTATGGTACCGATGGATTGGCGTATAGCTGAGGTAGTGCCATTATTTAAAAAGGGTTCTAAAAAATCATCCTGGGTACTATAGACCAGTTAGTTTAACCTCTATAGTGGGTAAAATATTGGAAGGAATTTTGAGGGATAGCATAGAGGATTATCTGCGGAATACTAAATTTATGAGCAGGAGTTAGCATGGGTTTGTGAGCGACAGATCATGTCAAACTAACTTAATTAACTTCTACGACGAAGTGAGCGATAATCTTAACCAGGGAAAAGCAGTGGATGTGGTCTATTTAGATTTTGCAAAAGCCTTCAATACAGTGCCTCACAAGAGACTGATCATCAAATTAAGGGAACTTGGTCTAGGATACACTATTTGTACATGGATAGGTAATTGGCTGGATAACAGGGTACAACGAGTAGTGGTCAATGAGATGTTCTCCAGCTGGGCACTAGTAGTCAGCAGTATAAATACCACAAGGGTCCATATTTGGTCCGCTACTGTTCAATATATGTATTAATGACCTAGGAATAGGCCTGGGAAGCATAGTATCAATCTTTGCAGATGATACTAAACTGGGTAAGGTAATTAATTCAGAAATAGATGTGGAGTCTCTACAGAATGACTTATTTAAACTTGAATTCTGGGTGTCTAAATGGGGAATGAGGTTCAATATTGAAAAATGCAAAGCTATGCATTTTGGGATTAAAAACAAACTTGCATCCTATTCACTTAATGGGGAAAATATAGTGGTATCAGTAGTGGAAAAAGATTTGGGGGTCCTCATAGATAATACACTCAATAGCAGTACACAGTGTTAAAATGCAGTGAAGAAGACAAGTAAAGTCCTTGCTTGCATAAAACGGGGTATTGAGACCAGGGACGAGGATGTAATCATGGCGCTGTACAAATCATTGGAACGTCCGCACCTGGAATATTGTGTTAAGTTTTTGGCACCATATTATAAAAAAAAAATTGGAGAACTCGAAAGAGTTCAAAGGCGTGCTACTAAACTGATTAAAGGGTTAGAGACACTGGAGTACGAGAAAAGGCTAACTATGTTAAATATGTATACTCTAGAAAAGAGGCGTCTAAGAGGAGATATTATTAATATCTTCAAATATGTAAAGGGTCATTACAAGGAGTTAGCAGGGGATTTGTTTATTAATAGAACTCTGTATAGGACACATGGACATTCACTGAGGTTAGAGGAGAGAAAATTCCATACAAAACGTAGGAAGGGGTTCTTCAGGGCAATAAAGATTTGGAACTCTCTGCCGGAGAAGGTAATTATGGCGGACTCTGTAAATGCATTCAAAATCAGATTGGACAGCTTTCTAGCTGAAAACAGTATAACCTGGGCAGAGTCAAGGTCTGCAGAAGCATGACCGGAACACCAACTGTCAGTGCAGTGCTATATGCTGGAAGTCCAACTGCACTAAGTGAGTGTAATAATTCCACTCATACTGTATAGTCATTTTGGATAGGTTGGTATTGGGTGATCGGTGGTTGGGAGACTGGTGGTCACCATACCGACGCCGGGATTCCGTCTGTCAGATGGCCAGCAGGGGGGATTTCGGCCAGCACAACAAAGACCCTTGCGGGCTCGTTGCGCTTGCCACAGGTTCTATCCCACTCTATGGGAATAGTCCCTGTTGCTCGGCATGCCAACTGGCGGGCTAGTCAGTGTTTATGATGCCAGCGCTGGTATTGTAACCGCATCCTTTTTGGACTTGAGGAGCCTGCACACTGCAAGCATCTGGTTGTTCATTTATTGTTCCTCTCCCTGATGTTAGATCGAGATCATACATAGCTCAATCCTTTTCTAGGTCACTAAGCTATACAACAGTGAAAATGTGATATAAATTCATACAGTAGTTTTTGTGTGATGCCAGAACGTACAGACACAGTCTAAATTTCACTTTTTTTTTGTCTCCATGGTCCATAAACAGTCCCTAGAAGTATAATTCTCAATAAAAAAATTCTATGTACAGACACAACCCTTACAGTTTATTATATGTATATATTTTTATTGTAGGGTGTCCCTATTTATCTTTGGCTATGTAAGGCTTTGCGTGAACCCAATTTCCACTGTTGTTATGTTGTTTATTACTGTTCCAGTGTTTCAATGATAACCTCATTTAAGGACAAAACGATGAAAACTAGTGTGCCCTGAGCAGTCTCCAGGTGTGCCGCCATAGAAGCACATCCAGGCCCGTCAGTGTTTTGCCGTTACTGAGGCCCTGGAACGATCAATACTGGTGGGTTTAGTGGTTGCAGAGCCAGTTCTTATTTAGGACCCGGGCAGTGTTGGGCTCTTCTGGCTTTCTCAGATGTGGCTCAGGCGTTACCTATGGAGAAGCTGTGACATGACATCATAGGACATGCAACTGCACCATGCATCACCATTATATTTGAATGTGCCTTGGCAATACTTAAATCTTGTTCAGTGTGCCGCGAGATGTAAAGGGTTGAAAATCTCTTTGCTACAGTGTCGTCACCATGTTGTTATAAAAACAACAAAAGACGAGCATTGGTAAAGGGGCTGCTGGAGGGGCCTGGCAGAAGCCCCAGTTTGCTACCCCTCCCCAGTATGCCTGTGCTGTAGCCAGTGGCAGTGGCGCCGTCTTCATGGTGATTTCTTTGCGAAGATGGCACTGCACATAGAAAGCAAAGACTCTGGCACTGCTCCTGATTGGCTTCTGGTCCGTGAACACGGACCGGCACCTGATTTAAGATACCAGCGCCATCGCCGGAGATTGGACTGGGGAGCAAGAGAGGTGTGCGCTGTACTCTCCTGCCCTCGATGCAAGCAAGGTGGTTGGGCCGCAAAAGGACCCCTGCCCGCGGGCCACAAAAGGATGCGGTAGGAGCTGCGAGTTTGACACCCCTGCCTTAGAGTTTCAGAATTTCTGTCATGGCACCCCAAGACCATAGTTTCTTAGTGAGAAATTTAGAAAAAAATATAAAATGAAGTAAATAGTGTTTATAATATGTTAACCTTAGGTTCAGTTATGTGGTGAAGGACTGGTTTTGCCGATTAAATTCAGTATAAGCAATTTGAATTGTTCATGGACCACCAAACTACAGCACCACTGCAAGGCCTCCCCTATCCCCCCCTTCCCACCTTTCCCAAGGAACCCCAGGGTCTCACGGCCCCCTGTATGGAAACTACTGCCATAAAATAAACTTATTTTTATAACTACATGTAATACACCTTAGATCTCAGTTCCTTTAAGGTTTTATATCCTTGTATACAGTAAACTACACATATTTGAAAATCCTACACCAGGCACAAGTAATAATTCAGATGCGTTGTTGACCGGCGGCCGGGATCCTGGTGGTCAGCATACCGATGATGGTATCCTGACTGCCAGAATGCCGGGAGAGGGGCAAGCAAAATGAAGCCCCTTGCTGTGGGCTTCACGCTGCGAGCTTGGTGGCTTGCTGCGCTTGCCACAGGTTCTATTCCCTCTCTATGGGTGTCATGGACACCAACTAGTGGGAATAGTCCTTGGCCCCACTGACTTCATTCGGTGGCTGGGATCCCTGTGGTGGTAAGCTGACCGCCGGGATGGTGACTACATCCCATTTAGATGACTATGTGGGAGTTTTAGCATTATTATCCTATTTGTATATAAAAAGTGTTGAAAGTGGAGAGCACTACTGCACAGATTCCATACTGTTCCTTCAGGAAGGCTTCACTCCCTGTACCAAGATGGCTGCTGACTTCCAGTGATCCTGCCGAATAACACCCCTCTCATCTCAGCCTCCGCTCAGTGAGAACCAGTGTGTAACAGTGATTAAGTGGGGTTCATAGAAATATTTTATGCAATTCACAGTATGAGCTTACCATCTTCAGAGTGTTGGAGAATTATTATACATTTTTATTTTTTGGTCAGAGAATTTTTTTATTATTATTTTATAATGTAACTGGACCCTGTATTGCTATTTTCCCCTCAGCTCACTTTAAAATAGATATAAAGGAGAAAGATATCTAAAAGCAATTATAGAGTAAGACCATTTTCCTTACTGCGTAAGCTGCAAACTAGGTGTCCTGTTAGTTGCTTTTCATTTTACCTTTGTATGCCTTACTGCCATGTTTTACTTATAGCACAGTGTAATCTATGTAGTGGACCCAAAATGGCTGCCTCACATGGTACTCTCTTGTGCAGAATAAACAATGCATGGTTTTTAACTCTCCTAATATATTTGTCTCCCTAAGTATGTGTCATTTCTTCACCTTTTGAGAGAATTTATTTATTAAGACAACTTCAAGCAAAATATATTTAAAAAATAAATGTCTATTTTTATTTTAAGCAAAATGTAGCCTATTTTTGTTCTACTACTACTACTTCTTCTTCTTCTTGTTCTTCTTCTACTTCTTCTCCTTCTTCTTTGTCTTCCTCTTCTTCTTTAAAAACACCACACCGTCTTTAAGAAAAAAGTTTATTAGTCAGGGTCTTCACCTGGGGGCGGCAGCCTTTAAGTTCTTTAGCATGGCTGTCGCCTTCCCAGGGCTTCCAGCTTCATCACCTGGTGGGCGGCGGCTGTTAAGCTCTTTTGCATAGCACTTGGAGAACCACAATTGCCAGCATGTCTGGACATAAAGGGCCCCCTGGCACCTGTAAAGAAAATATTAAAATAAAAACACCACACCGTCTTTAATTTTTTTTTTATTAGTCAGGGTCTTCACCTGGGGGGCCGCCGCCTCCCCAGGGCTTGCGTCGTCTTTCTCCGGCGTCTTCACCTGGGAGGCAGCGGCCTTTAAGCTCTTTTGCATGGCTGCCGCCTTCCCGGGGCTTCCAGCGTCTTCACCTGGTGGATGGTGGCTGTTAAGCTTTTTTGCATAGCACTTGGAGAACCACAAGTGCCAGCATGTCCGGACATAAAGGGCCCACTGGCACCTGTAGTCCACCTGTAAAAAAAATATTAAAATAAAAACACCACTCCGTCTTTAAAAAAAAGTTTATTAGTCAGGGTCTTCACCTGGGGGCGGCGGCCTTTAAGCTTTTTTGCATGGCTGCCGCCTCTCCAGGGCTTCCGACGCCTTCACCTGGGGAGCCGCCGCCTCCCCAGGGCTTCCAGCGTCTTCACCGGGGAGGCAGCGGCCTTTAAGCTCTTTTGCATGGCTGCCGCCTTCCCAGGGCTTCCAGCGTCTTCACCTGGTGGGCGGCAGCCGTTAAGCTCTTTTGCATAGCACTTGGAGAACCACAAGTGCCAGCATGTCCGGACATAAAGGGCCCGCTGGCACCTGTAGTCCACCTGTAAAGAAAATATTAAAATAAAAACACCACACCATCTTTAAAAAAAAGTTTATTATTCAGGGTCTTCACCTGGGGGCGGCGGCCTTTAAGCTCGTTTGCATGGTTACAGCCCATCCAGGACTTCCAGCGTCTTCTTTCTTCAGGAGCTCTTCCGCCGTCGGACTGACGCCGATGCCTCGTGCTGACTTATATAAGTCAGCCGGAGGGGCCGGGGTGATGACGCAGCGAGCCGTGATTGGCTTGTGGTTGCCATCTTGAATTTAAAAAATTACGCTGAGGTGCCATTTTTGAAATTGGTACTGCTCCGCTGCCAAACTCTGCAGAATGGCAGTGCCACTAATACTCTCACTGCCACCAATGCCCACACCTCCGCGCACCCATATAGTGATGGCAGCGGATCCAGTGACGGATCCTCTGGCCAATCACTGTGGCCTCACTGACAGGGGTGTGCTTTCATGGGTTGAAAGCACGTCCCTGTATGAAAGCAGCACCTCTAATGGTGCCGCTTTCCCATGCATTTCCAATGGACTTTTAATACCCATGGCTAGGCCCCGCCCACCCCCGCCCCCCGCTCCCACACCCTTCCCCATTCACACTGGGAGGCACCACGATCGGTGCCTCCCAAACACATTTAAACAGGGATAATGATTAGATTAATATAAAGGAGATACTTATGACACAGAATACAGTATGTGTCATAAGTATCTTCTTTATATTATTTTAATCATTAATGACAGGGGAGGCACTGCCTCCCCTGCCTTCCCTGACTGCACGTCCCTGGTTTGCCCAGACCACCCGCCCTCCAACTAACCTTGCCTAACCCAGTCTTCCCATCTGTCACCTCAAATCTGATATCTTGACCTATTTACCCGGCAGGAGAAAAACGCACCTATACGTCAATGGTTAGAGAGTGAAAAAAGAGAGCAAGAAATGAGTGGGGCATGGAGAGCCCACCGGGGGAATGCAGAGGTAAAGGCTTATGTTGGGGGTGTGGCCTGCTGCCACAGAGGCTTAGCTAACATGGTATAGGGCCCATGATAAATATATATAGTAAATACTGCTAGTACATGCATGATAATGTACCAGATTAATAACTGCAATGCACTGTAGATAATATGTATAATGTACAATTCAAGTGCACAGACGGGACCTGATCCATAGACGAGGAGGTGGGCCCCCAGACAGTAGGGCCCACCGGTGGTTTCCCCTGTACCCCTATGGGTTATGACTGTCCCCCTCCCCCCACACTCCCTGAGTGGGAATGAGGGGGGAGGGGGACAGTCATAACCACCATAGCATTCATTTCTGACGCTAACAGGAATTACAACTGTACAAATGTAGCTATTCTCATTGTGGCTACATCTTAAGGCGATTGCGCCTTGTTAGTCGCGACCGCACCGCGTACATCTGGACATCTAAGACATGTGCGTGCCCCATTCACATGGATGGGGGCGGCAAATGCCGCAACTCGACATAGCTAGGCACAGGTGCGCATAGCTGCGTCGAGGGTGCACGTTTCCCTCAGATGTAGCCATGATCAGCATGGCTACATCTGTATATAGTATTGGATAAAAACAAAGGTAATGATTAAAGCACAATTTAATTCTCTTACATCTCTACATATTAATAAAAATGGATCAGCGTGCAACACTGGCACACTGGGATTTAGGCAGGCAGAGAGAGAGAGAGAGTAAAGCACCCTTCATATATCTCCAATGGCCCATTTGCAGCCGCTTGTGGATGTTAAGTAATGGCACTGTCCCAGTAGGTGTGAGATTTTGTTTTTATCCAATACTATGCTATCCCCAAGGTCGTAAGTCATATATTATAATAGTCATGCTAAACGTCTGCCGACGATTCAAAATAAGCTGCTCTTATCTTTGTCCAGTCACTAACCTTCTACCAGTGTGCTATGCCGTGCCAGGCCTCTGAAAGCATATGTGAGAGACAGCAACAGCATAGCCCTGGCATAGGCAGTTTCCATTATGACATCACAGCATGACCTCACACACCCCACCAGACCGGCTAAGACTGGTTATTTCTGGTTTGAGGCTTTTGTCTTTTACATGACTGACCTAAGGAAAATGTGACTTAAAATTATTACATGAGAAAAATTTTATTACTGCCATTTGTCGGCAGTTTTGCTCACTTAGGTGGTCATTCTGAGTTGTTCGCTCGTTGCCGATTTTTGTTATTTTGCGATTTTCCGCTTACTGCGCATGCGCAATGCCCGCAGTGCGACTGCGCCAAGTAAATTTGCTATGCAGTTAGGTATTTTACTCACGGCATTACGAGTTTTTTTCTTCGTTCTGGTGATCGTAATGTGATTGACAGGAAGTGGGTGTTTCTGGGTGGAAACTGGCCGTTTTGTGGGTGTGTTGGAAAAAACGCTACCGTTTCTGGGAAAAACGCGGGAGTGGCTGGAGAAACGGGGGAGTGTCTGGGCGAACGCTGGGTGTGTTTGTGACGTCAAACCAGGAATGAAACTGACTGAACTGATCGCAATGGCTGAGTAAGTCCGGAGCTACTCAGAAACTGCTAAGAAAGGTCTATTCGCAATATTGCGAATCTGTCTGTCGCAATTTTGAGAAGCTAAGATTCACACCCAGTAGGCGGCGACTTAGCGTGTGCAAAGCTGCTAAAAGCAGCTTGCGAGCGAACAACTCGGAATGAGGGCCTTAGTGGCATCTAATCTTGTGATGTATATTTTAGATTTTACAAATAGAGCCTGATTAAGGTTGGATCGCAATCGCAATAAGCGATCCAACGGTAAAAATTGCTAAGAGGATGCGGGATCCTGCGCAGGGCCCATCCTGCGCATGCGCCTGCATTTTCTACGGCGCCCCACAGAAAATGTGATTGCTTCTGCCTGTCTATGAGGCAGAGATGGTCACGGGGGGGGGGGAGGCAACGCTCCATTTCAAAGATGGAGATGGAGTATTGCGGGGACGAGACTTCAAAACAGGGGCGGCAACGGAGAAACAGGGGGCGTAGTCGGTGCAGCTGCATGACATCACATGCAGCCGATGCTATCACAAAAATGGCTGTGGGTCTCATGCGCCTAACATGTGGGGCATACTAGCCCTGTGCTGGGCGTCCCCCCGCATGTCAGAGAATATTCTAATACCACATTGAGTTTGCTAGCATTGTATGCCTAGGGATGTGCACTGCTGATATGAGACATTCCCTTTAACTCCTGTTTTATTGAGTTTAATAAATTATTCCTGTAGTTTAGCTGGTCATTCAAAACTTGGGATCAGTGCTACCATATGGTCCCTACTGGTCTGCACATGTGCACTGATGTTGCTTGCTAACTGGTAGCTGCATTAGAAGTTGTTGCATTCAACAGGAGGAGCTAGCTGCTTATATCCAGTTTTGCGTTCCACATGGCACAGTTCGGGAGCACCAGTGCCACATTTTACACATGGTACCCTGAGGTTACCGGCAGAGAGGTGCATCTCTGCCTGACCGATTACGTGACTTAAGTGTTGAACAGTGTATTGTTGCTATAGGATGTGATACCACTATCAGGCAGGCCATGTGGTCCAAATTAAACTACTGTACATGTAGTTTGCTGTCTTTTTGTACATTATTCTGTTGGTATAAACATACTTGCCTACTCTCCCTCATAAACTTCACACGTCAGATGCATCCGCACGCCACTCAAGCACACTTATCCTAATAAATAAAGACACAACACCGTAATTGGCGTGAAAGGGGTCAGCTTTTTATTTTGACTGAGAGGAAGGCCTATTAATACTAAAACTAAAAATGCAGACTTCCCTCTCTAACTAAGGTGGCGGGGAGAAGAACGGTTAAGCATGATAAACAACTTAATAAGGGTGATTCAAAATTATATGACAAAATAGAGCAATAAGCATGTGTGTGAGGGGGGCCTTCTGCCCCAGATGTTCCGGGATCGGCCTGCTGCCTCCATCCCGAGCAATAAAAACATATGTGTGAGGGGGCCTTCTGCCCCAGATGTTCCGGGATCGGCCTCCTGCCTCCATCCCAGACATCGGAATTCCAAAATCCAAGGCTAGGGGTCGACCTTCTGCCACTACCCCTGCCCACCAACAGTTGTAGGGACGGAGGTACGCTCCGCCCCTATGGGGTAAAAAGTTGGGCCTCCGGCCCCGATATCCACACATGTTTATGGTCCATCATATGGGCCACCAGGTACGGTGGTGCCCATAACTTAATACTAAGACTATAATAATACCCAAAAGTTCACCCAAAGTTACTAACAATAAAGTCCTTAAGTTAAACTAAAATAACCGTTCAGAAACCGGCCACCAAAAGCCGACACAAGTAACCCCAGAGGGGCAACAAAACAAAACAATTCCCCAGGGCGGGAGGGTGGGTCATGGAAAAAACTGGAAGAGGCAGAATGCCCTAAGTCTGAAGACTATATGTATGCCAGACCAGCCCCTATACAGAATCCAGCCAATCACAATCCAGGCAGTTTTCCTTAAGTTCCTCCCACAAAAAACTGTAACCCCTTCCGTGCCAGCGTGTTGCATGAAGAGGCGTGCCGCAAGCCCAGACGGCGAGTTTATGCTGCTGTCGGCCACATTCATGACCTACGCAGTCTTAAACTTCACACGTCAGATGCATCCGCACGCCACTCAAGCACACTTATCCTAATAAATAAAGACACAACACCGTAATTGGCGTGAAAGGGGTCAGCTTTTTATTTTGACTGAGAGGAAGGCCTATTAATACTAAAACTAAAAATGCAGACTTCCCTCTCTAACTAAGGTGGCGGGGAGAAGAACGGTTAAGCATGATAAACAACTTAATAAGGGTGATTCAAAATTATATGACAAAATAGAGCAATAAGCATGTGTGTGAGGGGGGCCTTCTGCCCCAGATGTTCCGGGATCGGCCTGCTGCCTCCATCCCGAGCAATAAAAACATATGTGTGAGGGGGCCTTCTGCCCCAGATGTTCCGGGATCGGCCTCCTGCCTCCATCCCAGACATCGGAATTCCAAAATCCAAGGCTAGGGGTCGACCTTCTGCCACTACCCCTGCCCACCAACAGTTGTAGGGACGGAGGTACGCTCCGCCCCTATGGGGTAAAAAGTTGGGCCTCCGGCCCCGATATCCACACATGTTTATGGTCCATCATATGGGCCACCAGGTACGGTGGTGCCCATAACTTAATACTAAGACTATAATAATACCCAAAAGTTCACCCAAAGTTACTAACAATAAAGTCCTTAAGTTAAACTAAAATAACCGTTCAGAAACCGGCCAACTGCCAGGTTACCAACCTGCCACCGCCACCTGAACCGAAAAAACCCACTCACTAATCAAAGCAGAACACGAAGAAAACTAAACTCAACCCAAACTGAATAAAACAGAACACAAAGCTACGGCCGACAAGCCATATAAAGCGTGGGTCTAGCCGCCTTCCTGCAAAAGAAGGGTGTGACTGAGGGTAATAAATGAAAATGGTATAGAGAAAATGGATAACCTAACCTAAACTCAACCCAAAGTAAATGAAACAGAACACAAAGCTACGGCCGACAAGCCATACAAAGCGTGGGTCTAGCCGCCTTCCTGCAAAAGAAGGGTGTGACTGAGGGTAGTAAATGAAATATGTTATGGAGAAAATGGGTAACCTAACCTGCGGCCCTAACAGAGGGGGGGGAAGGGGGGGGGGGGGCGCCCAATTTGACTTGAGGCAAAAACGCAAAACTTCGTCAGCCGACAAAAGCCGTAATTAAAACCAACGATAAAACAAAAATTCCTCAAGGCCCCCTCAATCGCAAAGTGCAACTGCGACGAGCGGCTAGTCCTCAAAGGGGCGCACTGGGAGGAAAAGGCCTGATATAGCGTCTGACTGCACCAGACCTCCACCTACCCAGTGCCCGGACGTCGACTTCGGACCAACCCGCCGCAGCGGCTGCTAACGCCGCGCCGATGCGGAAAGAGTGAGTCCCATAGTCGGCCGGAGATAGACCCAGGTATCAAAGACAACGTCCCAAAACTGACTGGAATTGATATCTGGTAAAGGGGAGCCGTCACAATGGACGAGCCACCCGGTGGGCGTTGGAGGCCGTACGGACGAATAAGCCTGGGCTGCGGCGACCGGACAAAATGCCCCGCGCACGAGCCTGACCCATTCGAACCCACAGCCCCCCCCGCTGGCTACGTCAGTCTTGGAGCGCTGAATCCGACACACGAACCGTCGGGGTATGCGACGATGTGGGCCGCCAGCATGGGCGAGGCAAAAGTCCGAGAGACGGACACCAGCTCATCCATCCTGAACGCACCGTGGAAGGCCATAGTAAAGGCCGCCACGAAGAGGCAAACCATGTATACCCGTATGGTACCCCCGTATCCTCGTATCGTGAGCGCTGAATCTTACACCCCAAACCTTCGGGGCGTACTTCGACGACTTTTATGAACTGAAAGGAAGGTCAATTAAATCTAAACTGGGATGAAAAAAGCCCCTCTCTAACGAAGGGACGATTGACCTATTAATCACACATAGCAGAAATCTGAGAGCGCATGAAAATAAAATATCTCAAAAGTGTAATTGAAATAATAACCTAAATGTTGGAGGGCCTTCTGCCCCCGATATTCCGGGATCGGCCTTCTGCCACCATCCCTGAGGGCCTGCTACCCAGATGTTATGGGATCGGCCTTCTGCCACCATCCCTGAGGGCCTGCTGCCCGGATGTTCAGGGATCGGCCTTTTGCCACCATCCCAGACATCCCAAATCCAATGCAACTATGGGCCATCTGCCTTGGGAGGGGTCCTACCGCTATGGCCCCTCTCGAGAAAGTAACGACTCCACCACTCCCAAGCGGGCAGATAATCCGCGCAAGTTACAGGAGCCAAGGACCTGTGGGCTAAATCCTCCAATCCACACACAAAAGCAGGACAGAAGTCCCCTTGGATTAGAGCTGCAGGAGCCAACTGCCTAAACCTAGTTGCTAGCAGCCGCGAGAAAGAGTATCATCAATTTCGTTACGCTCGGCCGGGACATGCGTGGCTCACAACGTAATGTCGTTCACCCCGCATAGCAAGACTATCTGTGCGAAGACCCGCAGTCCGGCAAGGGTGTGGACTCCTGCCTAAAGATGGCAAAACCCACGGCCAAATTGTCGCACCAGCAGACCACCCGCTTATTACGCAGGGCATAGCGCCAGAGCTCCACTGCGCCCCATATGGGAAAAATATCCGGCAACAGCCAGAAACGCCAGCACCAGAGGTGGACGCGAAAAGCTTCCAGGGAGGTGGTGAAACAAACTATAAATTAGTCCCAAATCGTAAATCCTTTGAGTGCTAAACCAAGAAAATGATGCGGGCGTCTAATCCCAACTGTCGCCCGTTCCAAGTTCCTACAGAAAATCCTTACCCCTGGGGGTAATGTTGTAAGCAAAAGGAAACAGGCCCAAGAAGGTGTGAGCCTGGTGTAGAGTAAGCTTGCCCAGGGCGAGCCCATAGATGATATCAACGTGAAGACGCAGCACCTTGTCCCCAAGGAGCCTACAGAGACCACCGACCATATCATCTGAATCCCGAGGGAAACAAGGAGGCTCAGGGGACCCTAGCAATGTCCTCTGCAGCAAGACAACGCAGCGAACAGAGCCAGGTGGGCCGAACTGCACCTTTCGAAGTATGCGCCAGAGAGAAAAAACCCCACAGGGAGGCCGCGATAAATGTAGTAGCAATTATCCAGTTGAAAAACACCTAAATCGAAAGGCGAAAGGGTGCAGCGGGAGGAGCGAAACGCTGACTGGATGTCCAAATACACGTCACCGGCCCCGGACCAAACGACCGAATGGCGTCTATGGCCGAATCAAACTTTCAGATAGGTAAACGACCCTACCTGCTAAAAGGGATAGCCTAATTAATCAATGATCCGAGAGGATAGGAAAGACGGTTGAGTCAAGATTCGCCCACGGACTTCCTGGGCACTATGCCTCGGGGGATAATGAGCAATCCGGTAAGGGGGGGGGCTTCCCGGAAAAGGCCATCATCCAACCCGGCGACACTGCAGCCGCAACCATCTGCCGGCGCACGGCCGGAACTCCTGAGCCGAACGCAAGTTCGTACTGTAAGAATAGGGCGTCCACCGGCCGAGGGTACCGTCGCAGCCAGGGTATGAGCGCCCGTAGTCTAATTGGGGTGGGGGCTGTGTCCAGCGCCAGGTGCCGCGGGTCGGAACTACCCCCGTGCCCTGGAGTGGGGCAGTCCTTGATCCCGTGGCCTCCGCCACCGCTGATGCGGGAGTGCCAAAAAACGCAGCCGCCGCCCCAAGCCGCATTGGGCAGTATTGAAAGCAAAGCATTAACTATGCCCCGCGCTCGATGGACTACCTCGAAAGCCGGCAGAACGAGAGCAGGTCGTGGAGCCCAACGTCCCGATGTACCATCGTCATAAGCGCCGGCTGAACCCTGTAGCAGCTCCGAGCACAATTGCACATACTTGTTACTGACGTTATAGATCTGCCGCCCGTGCTGTTTGAGCCGGAAGTCCTCATAGTACGTCGCCAAGCCGACCCTTCGTACTTATGGTCCAGCACGTGTATAAGGAACTGATGGCGCACGATGTTCAAGTGTTCGTCCGGGCACGTCTGTAAGTAACACGCCGCAAAGGTAACATGTACCTAACTAAAGTCGGGTAGGAACGCAAAGCGTCCTCGCTGCCCCGGCCCTTTTGCTTAGCCGAAAGCAAGGCTATACGAGCATCGCTAGTAAGAGCAAAATATTGACATATTAGCCCTTACAGATCCGCTCCTGGACCCAGGGCCGGAAACCCCGGTGCACTGCCGTGTTGGCACAGTGAACGGTGTCCGATGCAACTGACACATGCGTGGCATAAGAGGTGGCATACCGGTGCTCGCGCCGTTTGCAACGCTTGACCCAGTGCAAAGCCGTAGGAGGAGGACCCACACTCTAAGGACGTGGAGGCAAGGGAAGAGTCTGTGCCCCAATGCCTATGCCTGTGTATACTGCGCTCGCTGGAAACCCTACGCGTACTGCGCCCCAGCTAGAGGACCGGGACTGAGTACTCGATCTCCATCCGCTTCGGGGGAGTAACGGCGCTCCCCCGGGACCGGTCAGGGTCCGATGAAGACTAACTAGCGCGAGAGGGTCCTCCATCGGTCCCTGCACCCGCCGGGCGGCTGGTGGATGCACCTACTGACTCCAGATTCTTTTCGGCGTGCACGGCTGGTGAGACAAATGTTCCCCCACCGGTCCCGCAGACGCTGTGAGCGGGGCCGGCGGGGCCACCATGGCCCCCAAGGACAGGCGTGGCGTAAGAAATTGCACAATGTCATGCTACAAAGAAACAGTGGGCAGACCTAGTCCACCGGGCTCGGAGAACAACAAGGGAGCCACTGCCGACACAACAGCGGCACAAATGGCAGGCAAGACGGTGGAGACCACCAAGGGGGCAGCCGCCGGTGAAGGCGGCCAAAGATCAGACCTGACACACGAGTCGCGCACCCCACAGGAGGTTCGCAAACCACCCGTCGGGAGCAAGGACCCAGAAGATCCATCACTGTCGGGCGTAACGGCGTAGCCATACCGTTGTAATAAATCCTGCCATAACCGCCTGCGCCGCCTCCTCCGATCCCGAACATCGGCCTAAAGACGAGAAACCGGAGCCTTGTTACTGCTAGAAAGGGGGGCCGCGCAATGTTCGACGGAAGGCTGTCCGCAGCAGCATAGGAAGCAGCAGTGTGGACACGGGGGAGGGCGACTGCTCGCCACCCGCCTGAGCACACCGACCCTTATGGGGTGAGTGACGGGCAGCCGGGCCCCTGCCCGGCAAGGGGCGCACGGCTACGTCTGGCTACAGAACTAAGCGCCGTGCGACCGACCCACGGGCGGGCGTTGCGCGACCCCTGCCGACGGGCCCTGCAAGGTCCGACGGCAGCGGCAGGCCAAGAGCAGCAGAAAGGGCGGGCACGTCGTGCTGCCCGGGCGCGGGAGGGCGCTGACCGTGCTGGAGCCTGCATTTGATAATCTGCACCATCGGGGGCAGGCCTAATATGGGCCCCCTTGGTTACGAAAGGGATGGCAGCACGCCATCATGTCCGGCTGTCGCGCGACCCCCTGCTGGAGCAGTCCAGCATGGCCTGACCTTTATTTATTTATTTTTTTATTTATATATATATATATATTATTATTATTATTTAATTATTGTTATTAGTTTATTTATTTATTTTGTACATCTCCTAGTAAGGGGAGGGGGATGCTGCCCCCCTTGGTGGCAGGGAGTTGGCGAGCGGTAGGGATGGAGAGCTGTCCCGGCCCACGTGACTCGTGCGGCCGTCAGCTAAGTCAAGCAGTGGGTCAGGGACGGACGACTCCGTCCCAGGCAAGCCACCGCAGCTGCTACCGTACCCCCGGCGCTTCATCCCCAGCCGTAGCAAGCGGCGGGGACGGAGATGAAAGAGAGGAAGCCACCACAATGGGTCCCAGCACTTCCAACTGTGCACGGGCGGGCGGCCGAGGCCAGGCGCGCACAAACGAGGTCTCCTGCACTGCAGGCGCGGCAGGCCTACCCCGGCCTGGCCGGGCACATTTGAGACCATGAACCGGGCGGGAGGGCCGCGCTGCGCTGGAGTCTAAGCTCATGACCGCATCCAACCCAGCTTATATGTAAGTTCACAAGGTTGTAAAATAAAATAAGAAAAAGATGGAAAAAGAAGAGACACAGGGGCAGATAGAAGGGGGATTAGGGAAAGAACAAGAGAGAAAAGAGCTAGAGAGATGATATGAAAGGAAATTAAACAGATAATATAAAGAAGTATACTTATCAGTCTCATGGAAAAAACTGGAAGAGGCAGAATGCCCTAAGTCTGAAGACTATATGTATGCCAGACCAGCCCCTATACAGAATCCAGCCAATCACAATCCAGGCAGTTTTCCTTAAGTTCCTCCCACAAAAAACTGTAACCCCTTCCGTGCCAGCGTGTTGCATGAAGAGGCGTGCCGCAAGCCCAGACGGCGAGTTTATGCTGCTGTCGGCCACATTCATGACCTACGCAGTCTTTCTGCAGGAGACTCCCTGAAATAGAAGAAATCTCCCAAACTCCCTGAATAGTCCAGCAATCTCACTGATTGCACCTTAACCCCTGATGGGGGGTAAGGTAGAGAATAGAATAACAGTTGGTAAGAGTAATTCTAGAAAGGCACTTGTAAATAATGGTAAGTTACCATTAAAGCAAAAGGGCAAAGGAAATATTAACATAAAATGTCTGCTTGCGAAAGCAAGAAGCCTATCAGGTAAAATGGGGGAATTGGAATGGCATGTATCAAAAAATCAGTATGATATTATAGGTATTACGGAAACATGGTGGGACGACTCTCACGACTGGGTTACTAATTTGGAGGGATATTCACTTCTCAGGAGGGACAGGGCTACCAAAAGGGGAGGAGGGGTATGTCTCTATGTAAAACCATCTCTAAAACCAAACTTAATATATGTTATTTACGAGGGGACTGGTGATAATGTGGAATCACTATGGGTTGAGATCACTAGTGGGGGCACTGAAATAAAGAAACTAGTCATTGGCACGTGCTACAAGCAACCAGATATTAGCATACGTGACGAGGAACTGCTCTCACAGCAAATTGAAAAAGCTGTGGGAATGGGGGACATCCTAGTGTTAGGGTATTTTTAACTATCCAGGTATAAACTGGAGTAACGATTCATGTGTAAAAATTAGGAGCAGCAGGATTCTAAACACATTAAAGGATCAATACTTGTCTCAATTAGTCGAGGACCCAACCAGAGGTTATAATGTTCTGGACCAAGTTATTACCAATAATGTGGACATTATATCAAACATTACAGTTGGGGAGACCTTGGGAAACAGTGATCACTATATGATCACATTCAGCATCAGTTTCAAGAAACATAGCTATAAGGAATCAACAATAAACTTCACACGTCAGATGCATCCGCACGCCACTCAAGCACACTTATCTTAGTAAATAAAGACACAACAACCGTAATTGGCGTGAAAGGGGTCAGCTTTTTATTTTGACTGAGAGGAAGGCCTATTAATACTAAAACTAAAAATGTAGACTTCCCTCTCTAACTAAGGTGGCGGGGAGAAGAACGGTTAAACATGATAAACAACTTAATAAGGGTGATCCACATTATATGACAAAATAGAGCAATAAACATATGTGTGTGAGGGGGCCTTCTGCCCCAGATGTTCCGGGATCGGCCTCCTGCCTCCATCCCGAGCAATAAAAACATATGTGTGAGGGGGCCTTCTGCCCCAGATGTTCCGGGATCGGCCTCCTGCCTCCATCCCAGACATCGGAAATCCAAAATCCAAGGCCAGGGGTCGACCTTCTGCCACTACCCCTGCCCACCAACAGTTGTAGGGACGGAGGTACGCTCCGCCCCTATGGGGTAAAAAATTGGGCCTCCGGCCCCGATATCCACACATGCTTATGGTCTATCATATGGGCCCACCAGGTACGGTGGTGCCCATCAATTAATACTAAGACTATAAAATACCTAAAAGTTCACCCGAACTTACTAACAATAAACTCCTTCAGTTACGCTAAAATAACCGTTCAGAAACCGGCCACCAAAAGCCGACACAAGTAACTCCATTGGAGCAACCAAGAAACCAACTCCCCAGGGCGGGAGGGTGGGTCACGGAAAACCAGGAAGAGACAGGGTGTCTTAGGTCTGAAGACTATATGTAAGTCAGACCAACCCCTATACCGAATCCAGCCAATCACAATCCAGGCAGGTTTTCTTCAGTTCCTCCCATAAAAATGTAACCCCTTCCGTGCCAGAGTGATGCATTAAGAAGCGTGCCGCATGCACATCCGGCGAGTTTATGCTGTCTCGGCCACATTCATGACCTACGCAGTCTTAAACTTCACACGTCAGATGCATCCGCACGCCACTCAAGCACACTTATCTTAGTAAATAAAGACACAACAACCGTAATTGGCGTGAAAGGGGTCAGCTTTTTATTTTGACTGAGAGGAAGGCCTATTAATACTAAAACTAAAAATGTAGACTTCCCTCTCTAACTAAGGTGGCGGGGAGAAGAACGGTTAAACATGATAAACAACTTAATAAGGGTGATCCACATTATATGACAAAATAGAGCAATAAACATATGTGTGTGAGGGGGCCTTCTGCCCCAGATGTTCCGGGATCGGCCTCCTGCCTCCATCCCGAGCAATAAAAACATATGTGTGAGGGGGCCTTCTGCCCCAGATGTTCCGGGATCGGCCTCCTGCCTCCATCCCAGACATCGGAAATCCAAAATCCAAGGCCAGGGGTCGACCTTCTGCCACTACCCCTGCCCACCAACAGTTGTAGGGACGGAGGTACGCTCCGCCCCTATGGGGTAAAAAATTGGGCCTCCGGCCCCGATATCCACACATGTTTATGGTCTATCATATGGGCCCACCAGGTACGGTGGTGCCCATCAATTAATACTAAGACTATAAAATACCTAAAAGTTCACCCGAACTTACTAACAATAAACTCCTTCAGTTACGCTAAAATAACCGTTCAGAAACCGGCCAACTGCCAGGTTACCAACCTGCCACCGCCACCTGAACTAAACTCAAACTTGAAGAAAAACAGAACATGAAGCTAAAAAGACCTCAAAACCCGGCGTACCAGATCATTGCCATCCACGGCCGACAAGCCATACAAAGTGCGGATCTAGCCGCCTGCCTGCAAAAGAAGGGTGTGACTAGTAATAAACGAAACATAGGTAACCTAACCTGCGTACCTATCAGAGGGGGGGGGGGGGGGGGAGGGTTGGGGGTCGCCCAATTTGACTTGAGGCAAAAACAAAACTTCGTCAGCCGGCAAAAGCCGCAATTAAAACCAACGATAAAACAAAAATTCCTCAAGGCCCCCGCAGTCGCAAAGCGCAACTGCGACGAGCAGCTAATCCTCAAATGGGCGCACTGGGAGGACAAGGCCTGATATAGCGCCTGACTGCACCAGACCTCCCCCTACCAGTGCCCGGACGTTGACTTCGGACCCACCCGCCACAGCAGCAGCTGAAACAGTGCCGATGCGGAAAGAGTGAGCCCCATGGTCGTCCGGAGGTAGACCCAGGTATAAAATACAACGCTCCAAAACCGACCGAAATTGAAATGCGGTCAACAGGGAACCGTCAAAAGGACGAGCCACCTGGAAGGCATGGGAGGCCGTACGGGCGAATAAGACCGGGCCGCGATAACTGGACAAATGCCCCGCACACGAGCCCGACCCATTCGAACTCACAGCCCCCCGCCGACTACGTCAGTCTTGGAGCACTGAATCCCACACCATAAACCGTCGGGGCGCATGACGACGCGGGCCGCCAGCATGGGCGAGGCAGAAGTCAGAGAAACGGACACCAGCTCACCCACCCTGAGCGCACCGTGAAAGGTCACCGGAAAGGCCGTCATGAAGAGGCGAACCTTGTACCCCCAAGGAGCAAAGACGCCGTAGGGATCCCAAAATTCGCCTCAGCAAAGACCCAGTGAGCGGTCGGCGAGTGTCCGGCCGGGGCGAGATCGCCCAAGCCCATTCCCTCAACACCCTCCGAAGGAAAAAGGACTTAGTAAAGTCCTCCTCCCCCCAAAAGCTGCAGAAAGAAAGGTATGCTCGCAAGAACCTTAACCCAACATACGCCTGTGAAATCCCGTTGGTGTACAAAAAACTCCAGATGTGAGTTGACAGGAAGTCGTGAGAGGTCGTACCACAATGGCCTCTCACCAGAAGGTAAGCGACTCGATCGCTCCCAGACGGCCCGATAAGCCGCGAAGGTTGCAGGGGCCAACAACCTGTGGGCTAAATCCTCCAATCCGGTCAGATAACCTGCCACACATAAGGCAGACATGAGTCCCCATGGATTAGAGCTGCAGGAGCCAAGCGCCTAAAATGCTGGCCGTCGCCTGAGAAAGGGCATCAGCAATTCCGTTATGCATTCCCGGGCCAGGCTTGGCTCGCAACATCATATTGGTCACCAATCACAGCAAGACTATCTGTGCAAGGAGCCGCAGGACAGGCAAGGGCGTGACTTCTGTCGGGTTATAGCAAAAACCACGCCCAAGCCGTCGCACCACAAGATAACCTGTTAGTTACGCAGGGCATGCAACCAGAATGGGAAAAATACTAGCATGTTTGTCGTGAGGTGCTCGCTAAACCAGGCATGCGGCCAAGGAGACGCATACCAGCAGCCAGCAAATTAAGCCCCTAAAACCAAAGGCATCGGAGACGTACGTGAAAAGAATCCAGGGACGCGCTGGACACGACCGCCTCTTGGCAAATACGGACGCCTGTGAAACGAACTAGAAATTCGTCCAAAATAGGTAACTCCCGGCGGATGTCGAGTGATAATTTAAGAAAATGAGGCGGGCGTCTAAATCCCAACTGTCCCCTGTCCCAAATGTCTACAGAAAAACATAATCATGAGGATAACCTTTCCAGCAAAATTAAACAGGCCCAATAATGATGGAGCCTGGGGCAGAGTAAGGTTGCCCGCAGAGGGACAATGGAAGGATACCACCGGGGAGACGCAACACCTTGTTCACGGGGAGCCTACAGAGACCACTAACCGTATCAATCTGAATCCCGAGGTAAACCATGGAGGCTAAATGAGCCTCTGCCTTCCCTGGAGCAAACGTAACACCGAAGTGTGCGAAAGGGGGGGTGCAAATGCCGGCGCGGCGATCGGAGGCCGTTGGGCCGATAAAAAAGAAAATCGTCCCAGTAGTGAGAAATTTACCGCTCGCCCATCGCCAGCTCCAGACACCAGTGGAGGAAAGAACTGATTCTGTGGAAGTATGCGCCAGAAAGAGAACCATCCCCAGGGAGTCATAGAGCGATGTAGTAGCCATCGACCAGTTCGAAGCCCCTAAATCGAAGGGCGAAAGGGTGTAGCGGGAGGAGTCGAAACCCTGACTCAATGTCCAATTGACACATCACTGCCCCTGGACCAAACGACCGAATGGTGTCTATGGCCGAGTAAAAAGATAGGGAAATGACCCTACACGGATAATAAGGGATAGCATCAGGAACCGATGACCCGAGAGGACAGGAAAGATGTTGGATGAGCCAAAATTTTCGTGCGGTCTTCTTGGGCACAATGCCTACGGGGAACAAGACCTGGTACGGGGGAGGTTCCTGGAAAGGGCCTATCATCCTGGCCAACGACACTTCAGCCTCAACCTTCCGCCGGAGCACGTCCGGAAACTCCCGAGTGTAAGAAACTCCCGAGCGGGTACTGTCGCAGCCAAGGCATGAGCGCCCGAAATCTGAGTGGGGTGGGGGCCGTGGCCAGCGCCTGGGGACAGGTCTGCGTGCCGGAATTACCCCCGTGCCCTGTACTGGGGCAGTCCTTGATCCCGTGGCCTCCGCCACAGCTGAATGCAGTAGTGGCAAAAAACGACCCCGCCGCCCCAAGTCGCATTGGGCAGTATTGAAAGCGAAGCATATGCCATGCCCCGCGCGCAGAAAGCCGGCAGAACGAGAGGCAGGTCGTTGAGGCCATCGTCTCGCTATACCGCCTACCTAAGTGCCGGCGGAACCCTGCGTCAGCTCCGCGCAGAATTCCACCTACTTACCGAAGGTAAAGATCCGCCGCCCATGCTGTTTGCGCTGGAAGTCCTAATTGGAAACGTCGCCAAGCCGACCCTGTGTACTGATGGTACAGAACGTGTATAAGGAACTGATAGCGCACGAAGGTATGTGTTAGTCCGGCACGTAGCTAAGTAACATGACGCGTCGCTAAACATGCATATAACCCAATTTGGGTAGGAGCGCGAAGCGCCCTTGCTACCCGGCCGTTTACGTAGCTGAAAGCAAGGCTTCATGAGCATCGCTAGTAAGAGCAAAATATTGACGTATTGGCCCTTACGGATCCGGTACCGGACCCGGGGCCCGAGCCCATGCTGTACTGCCGAGTTAGCGCTGTGAAAGTTGCCCGGCTCCACCTTGCGAGCTGAAGAGGTTGAACACTGGCGCTCGCGCCATTTGCTACACCTGACCGTGCAAACCGAGGACGTGTAGGCAAGGAAGGAGTCCGTGACCCGACGCTTGCGCCTAATGTGCATGCTGGCAAAACCTACGCACATTGTTACCTTCGCTAGAGGAGCAGGACTGAGTACTTGATCCCAAGCCGCTACGGGGGTAACCGCGCTCCCCTCGGACCCGGCAGGGTCCAATGGAGACTCGCCTGCACGAGGGGGAACTCCATCCGATCCAGCAGGCTCCAGACGACTTGTAGATGCACCGACCGACCCATTCCCGATCCGACGACCACTGCTGGGGAGACAAAAAGACATTGTGCCCCTGCTCCCCCACTGGTCCCACAGCCGCCGGGAGCGGTGCTGGCGGGGCGACCATCGCACCAGAGGACAGGAGCGGGGTAAGAGTACGCGCAATGCCATACACCAAAGAAGCAGTGGGCCGCCCCCCGTCCTCCGGTTACGGGGGATAACAATGGAGCCACCGCCGACACGATAGCGGCACAAATGGCGGACAATACGGTGGCGTCCACCAAGGGTGCGGGCGCCGCGGCAGGCGCTCTAAGATCAAACCCGACACGCGAGTCGAGCGCCCCACGAGAGGTTTGCAAACCTCACGTCGGGAGCAAGGACCCGTATGAGCCCGCCCTTGCAGGTATCACGGCACCTACGTCCTGCTGCGATAAAACCCCGGCCGAACCGCCTGTGCCGAGACCTCCTCCTATCCCGAGCATTGGCCTCAGGATGGGAAACCGGAGAGTCATAACTGCTAGAGAGAGTAAGCTTCTTTTTAGGGTTAATTTTGTAGGGAGCCAATTAATCTCCCATTATATTACCGGATTGTGGGAGGAAACTGGAGTACCCAGAGGAAACCCACGCAAGTATAGGGAGAATATACAAACTCCACACATTTAGAGCCATGGTGGTAACGAACCCATGACCTCACAGCTTTGAGGCAGTAATACTAACCATTACACCATCCGTTGTGCAGGACTGTCGGACTGAGGGCCATCCACTGCAGTGTCGTAAGGAGATGTCCAAAATGCAGGGAGGGGCCAGATCGCTCACAACTCGCCTGCGCACGCCGCCCCCGGAAGGGGCGAGTGACCGGCAGCTGAGACCGGCAGAAGAGACACACGAGCCAAACCGGAAAGGGGGTTGGCGCCGCGGGTCCCAAACCATGGCAGGAGATGCCAGGTGGCCCGTACCATGCGGGCGGACGCGGCACGCCCCCACCTGACGGGCCCTGCAATGTTGACCATCGGCAACAGCCCATACGCAGCCGCAGAGCGAGCGTGTCGCCTCGCCCTGTCGCGGGAGGGCACTGACCGGGAGGGGAACGTAGTTAGCAGCACCAGAGGGAGTAGGCCTCATCTGGGCCCCCCTGGTGATTGAATGAGTGCCGGCACGCACGTGCTGGCCAGACCCCTCACGTCCGGCGGCCCAGGGGATTAGTGTGCTGAGCCATGCAAGAAAATGAGGGCGCCGAGCCACATGAAAGGAGCGCTGTCTCCCCCCCCCGCCGCGCGCGACTCACGCGGCCGCTAGCTCCACGTGTGGCGGGTTCAGGGATGGGATTATTGAGCCACATGACAATAAATAGAGGCTGCCCCCCTGGCAGGAGGGAGCCGCATGGAGGGAGAGCTGTCCCCTCCCGTCCCCCACCCGCGCGGCCGCCAGCTCCACGGGCGTCGGGTTCAGGGACGGGAGTATTGACCCACGCTAAAAATTCAATAAGTTTGCCCCCCCCCCCCTGACAGGAGGGAGCCGCCGAGCCGAATGGAGAGAGCACCCCCCCGCGCGCGACTTGCACGGCCGCCAGCTCCACGTGCGGCGGGTTCAGGGACGGGAGAACACCGTCCCTGTAAGTCCGCCTCAGATGCTCCCAGACCCCCCGCCGCTCCGTCCGCCGCCGCGGCCAGCGACGAGGACAGAGACGGAGAGCGCAGATGCAGGTGAGCACGGGCGGGCGTCCGAGCCCGGCCGCGTGCGCACAGAGTCAGCTGCAGCGGGTCTACCCCGGGCCTCACGGACCACAGCAGAGTCCGTGAGCCGGGCGGAGGAAGGCCGTGCTGCTCAAAGGTCAAGCAGTGCACCTTTTCGGCCCTTGTAAAAAGGAGAGTGGGGAGGGGAAAAGCCCCCTGTAGCACAAGGCAGGAAAGGTAGAAGATATAGGAGAAAGCAGGGAGAGAATAGAAGGAGGTGTAGGGAAAGATCAGAGAGAGGATAGTTAGGAAATAAAAGCATAATAAAATAATGAAGGAATAATAAAGCAGCTGTACTTGACTAGAGAGAGGATAGTTAGGAAATAAAAGGATAATAAAGTAATGAAGGAATAATAAAGCAGCTGTACTTATCAGTCTCACGGAAAACCAGGAAGAGACAGGGTGTCTTAGGTCTGAAGACTATATGTAAGTCAGACCAACCCCTATACCGAATCCAGCCAATCACAATCCAGGCAGGTTTTCTTCAGTTCCTCCCATAAAAATGTAACCCCTTCCGTGCCAGAGTGATGCATTAAGAAGCGTGCCGCATGCACATCCGGCGAGTTTATGCTGTCTCGGCCACATTCATGACCTACGCAGTCTAAACATTCAACTTTAGAAAAGCTAACTTCAATATGCTAAACGACATTAACTGGGAAGTTTTGTTTCATAGTAAAGACACATCGGAAATGTGGGATGCTTTAAAAGGGTTGCTTGATAGCAATATTCACAAATTCATACCCTTGGGCAGTAAATGCAAGAGTAATGTACTCAAATCAATGTGGCTTAATAAGGATGTCAAAGAAGCAATGGCTAAAAAGAGGTGTTCTTTTAAAGCATTTAAAACTAATGGAGGGGAGGAGTCATTCCAGTATTACAAAGAATGCAATAAAAGATGCAAAAAAGTAATAAGGGCAGCTACAATTGTAAACGAAAAACAAATTGCTATAGAGAATAAAGCCAATCCCAAAGAGTTTTATAATTACATAAACATTAAAGGGTTAAAAAAATAGAACATAGGCCCATTAAAAGATGAACTGTGAGCCTTGGAAATGATGTCAAAATAAAAGCGGATATACTGAACAGCTTTTTTTCACCAGGGAGGATCAGACGGTGTTAGTAGTGCATAACGACAGTGAAGGTAATGATTCTTGGCTAGATGCTTGTTTAAGTGAGGAAATAGTCCTGGAGAGACTAAGCAACATAAAGATTAATAAATCACCGGGACCAAATGGTTTTCATACGAGGGTTATTATGGAGCTTAAGGCACAGCTTGCAAGACCCTTATACTTGATTTTCTATAGTTCCATTAAATCGGGTATGGTACCGATGGATTGGCGTATAGCTGAGGTAGTGCCATTATTTAAAAAGGGTTCTAAAAAATCATCCTGGGTACTATAGACCAGTTAGTTTAACCTCTATAGTGGGTAAAATATTGGAAGGAATTTTGAGGGATAGCATAGAGGATTATCTGCGGAATACTAAGTTTATGAGCAGGAGTTAGCATGGGTTTGTGAGCGACAGTTCATGTCAAACTAACTTAATTAGCTTCTACGACGAAGTGAGCGATAATCTTAACCAGGGAAAAGCAGTGGATGTGGTCTATTTAGATTTTGCAAATGCCTTCAATACAGTGCCTCACAAGAGACTGATCATCAAATTAAGGGAACTTGGCCTAGGATACACTATTTGTACATGGATAGGTAATTGGCTGGATAACAGGGTACAACGAGTAGTGGTCAATGAGATGTTCTCCAGCTGGGCACTAGTAGTCAGCGGTATACCACAAGGGTCCATATTTGGTCCGCTACTGTTCAATATATGTATTAATGACCTAGGAATAGGCCTGGGAAGCAGAGTATCAATCTTTGCAGATGATACTAAACTGTGTAAGGTAATTCATTCAGAAATAGATGTGGAGTCTCTACAGAATGACTTATTTAAACTTGAATTCTGGGTGTCTAAATGGGGAATGAGGTTCAATATTGAAAAATGCAAAGCTATGCATTTTGGGATTAAAAACAAACTTGCATCCTATTCACTTAATGGGGAAAATATAGTGGTATCAGTAGTGGAAAAAGATTTGGGGGTCCTCATAGATAATACACTCAATAGCAGTACACAGTGTTAAAATGCAGTGAAGAAGACAAGTAAAGTCCTTCCTTGCATAAAACGGGGTATTGAGACCAGGGACGAGGATATAATCATGCCGCTGTACAAATCATTGGAACGTCCGCACCTGGAATATTGTGTTAAGTTTTTGGCACCATATTATAAAAAAGATATTGGAGAACTCGAAAGAGTTCAAAGGCGTGCTACTAAACTGATTAAAGGGTTAGAGACACTGGAGTACGAGAAAAGGCTAACTATGTTAAATATGTATACTCTAGAAAAGAGGCGTCTAAGAGGAGATATTATTAATATCTTCAAATATGTAAAGGGTCATTACAAGGAGTTAGCAGGGGATTTGTTTATTAATAGAACTCTGTATAGGACACATGGACACTCACTGAGGTTAGAGGAGAGAAAATTCCATACAAAACGTAGGAAGGGGTTCTTCAGGGCAATAAAGATTTGGAACTCCCTGCCGGAGAAGGTAATAATGGCGGACTCTGTAAATGCATTCAAAATCAGATTGGACAGCTTTCTCGCTGAAAACAGTATAACCTGGGCAGAGTCAAGGTCTGCAGAAGCATGACCGGAACACCAACTGTCAGTGCAGTGCTATATGCTGGAAGTCCAACTGCACTAAGTGAGTGTAATAATTCCACTCATACTGTATAGTCATTTTGGACAGGTTGGTATTGGGTGATCGGTGGTTGGGAGACTGGCGGTCACCATACCGACGCCGGGATTCCGTCCGTCAGATGGCCAGCAGGGGGGATTTCGGCCAGCACAACAAAGACCCTTGCGGGCTCGTTGCGCTTGCCACAGGTTCTATCCCACTCTATGGGAATAGTCCCTGTTGCTCGGCATGCCAACTGGCGGGCTAGTCAGTGTTCATGATGCCAGCGCTGGTATTGTAACCGCATCCTTTTTGGACTTGAGGAGCCTGCACACTGCAAGCATCTGGTTGTTCATTTATTGTTCCTCTCCCTGATGTTAGATCGAGACCATACATAGCTCAATCCTTTTCTAGGTCACTAAGCTATACAACAGTGAAAATGTGATATAAATTCATACAGTAGTTTTTGTGTGATGCCAGAACGTACAGACACAGTCTAAATTTCACTTTTTTTTTGTCTCCATGGTCCATAAACAGTCCCTAGAAGTATAATTCTCAATAAAAAAATGTCTATGTACAGACACAACCCTTACAGTTTTATTATATGAATATATTTTTATTGTAGGGTGTCCCTATTTATCTTTGGCTATGTAAGGCTTTGTGTGAACCCAATTTCCACTGTTGTTATGTTGTTTATTACTGTACCGGTGTTTCAATGATAACCTAATTTAAGGACAAAACGATGAAAACTAGTGTGCCCTGAGCAGTCTCCAGGTGTGCCGCCATAGAAGCATATCCAGGCCCGTCAGTGTTTTGCCGTTACTGAGGCCCTGGAATGATCAATACTGATGGGTTTAGTGGTTGCAGAGCCAGTTCTTATTTAGGACCCGGGCAGTGTTGGGCTCTTCTGGCTTTCTCAGATGTGGCTCAGGCGTTACCTATGGAGAAGCTGTAACATGACATCATAGGACATGCAACTGCACCATGCATCACCATTATATTTGAATGTGCCTTGGCAATACTTAAATCTTGTTCAGTGTGCCGCGAGATGTAAAGGGTTGAAAATCTCTTTGCTACAGTGTCGTCACCATGTTGTTATAAAAACAACAAAAGACGAGCATTGGTAAAGGGGCTGCTGGAGGGACCTGGCAGAAGCCCCAGTTTGCTATCCCTCCCCAGTATGCCTGTGCTGTAGCCAGTGGCAGTGGCGCCGTCTTCATGGTGATTTCTTTGGGAAGATGGCACTGCACATAGAAAGCAAAGACTCTGGCACTGCTCCTGATTGGCTTCTGGTCCGTGAACACGGACCGGCACCTGATTTAAGATACCCGTGCCATCGCCGGAGATTGGACTGGGGAGCAAGAGAGGTGTGCGCTGTGCTCTCCTGCCCTCGATGCAAGCAAGGTGTTATGATTCCAGCACTCTGGTCAGAGGAGATCTTATGGCAAGGACCGGAGCACTGGAACGGAATGCTGGGGAAGGGAGCAGGACAGGAAAATAGCCCCTGGCGCCCTAACTCTGTTGTCTCACCCGTGTTGTCAGAAATCCCCTGCGAGACTATGGTTTCTTGAGCCCTTGGCAGCCCCGTTTGAAGGGCGGATTATGTCTGCCCAACTCCGATGCCCCCCGGTCTTAATGAGAGACAAAGGGAAACCCGAGACAGGGTGATAACAAGAGGCCCTCTAACTAAACAACCAGGCCAGGGGCTAAGCAAACTCAAAACTATAATATGTGCGGAGAAACCGCCAGGGAAAAGGACAACCAAAATATCCACTTGTCCAATTCTCCTACCCGGCACCGCCGAGTACCAGAGAGGACTTGTGGAAGCCAAACCCTCCGCAAATGCTCCAAACACAAAATATAAAAGGTAAAGCGGCTGAGCCGCAACACACGGCAGAGCCGCAACTCACGAACACCACTGGATATAAAACGGTGATCAGTCAGGACTCCAGGGAACCAAACGACCTCTTGGGATGAGATGACAACTCCCGAATACCGGACTTCTGAGGACTGGAATGACCGGATACAGCAGGGCTGGAAACAGACTCTCAGCAAACAAAGGCAGCATGCAGGAAGCTATTACCGGCGTCTGTGAGAAGCCCTGGGAGTGTATTTAACAAGGAGTCCTCCAATCAGCTGCTAAAGGCTGATTAGAATAAATGCCGTGCAGCTGCCTTGCTGCACGGCCAGAGAGCAGGTGAATATCTTAATTTCCTAAAGCCTAGCAACGGGGAACGCGGTCCGCCAGTGGCGTCCCCGTTGCTAGGGTTCGTGCGGCTCAGCGCGCCCGGCGTCTAGCATTGCTAGGGAGCCGGCGGCTGTACGCGCACGGCGTCTCTAGTTGCTAGGCGCCGGGCCGCGCAGACAAGCGGACCCCGGCGCCTAACAGTACCCCCCCCTTGAGGAGGGGTCAAGGAACCCCTAACGCCAGGTTTCTGAGGAAATTCCCGAAAAAATGCCCTCTTGAGCCTCGGGGCATGAAGATCCTTATCAAGGACCCAAGACCTTTCCTCCGGACCATAGCCTTTCCAGTGAACCAGAAAATACAGCCGACCCCGGGACAATTTGGAATCGAGAACCTTCTCTACCAAGAACTCCTGTTGTCCCTGTACATCCACTGGAGATCTACCCTGAGAGATCTTCCGAGGAAATCTACTGGAAGAAACGTATTGTTTCAACAGGGAACAATGAAATGTATTTCCAATCCTGAGAGATCTTGGTAAACGTAACCGAAAGGCAACTGGGTTGACTCTTTTAATAATAAGAAATGGCCCAATAAATTTGGGTCCCAGTCTAGCCGAGGATTGTCGAAGCCTGACGTTGCGAGTCGACAACCACACCCTATCTCCCACCTTAAAAGTGCAAGGACGTCGGAGCCTGTCAGAAAATTTCTTCTCTCGAAAGGCCGCTTTTCTGAGAGCAAGGTGCACCTTTTTCCAAATGGCTCTGAGATGGGAGGTTAAGGTTAGCGAGGAGACTGAGGAATGATGAAAAAAAGAATTAGCTCTGGGGTGAAAACCAAAAACTGAAAAGAATGGAGACTCTTTAGTGGAGGAATGACAAGAATTATTGCAAGCAAATTCAGCCAACGGAAGAAACTCGGACCAATCATTCTGGAGTTTGGCTGAATACAAGCGCAAATATTGTTTCAATGATTGGTTAACTCGTTCGGTTTGCCCGTTGGATTGTGGGTGGTAACCGGATGTTAACGACAATTTCATCTTCAATGAGGCACAAAAACATTTCCAGAATTGTGCGATGAATTGTGGACCCCGATCAGAAACAATATCAGTAGGCAACCCATGAAGCCTGAATACATGGCGGAGAAACAAAACTGCCAACCCTTGGGCAGAAGGCAATCGGGAAAGAGCAATAAAATGAGCCATTTTCCTAAAACGGTCCACTACCACCCATATGACTCGGAATCCGGCTGAAAGGGGAAGGTCAACCACAAAATCCATGGAAATATGAGACCACGGCCTGAGAGGAACATTTAAGGGCATAAGTTGCCCGATAGGCAAGGAACGGGGAACCTTATGCTGTGCACAAACCTGACACGAATAAACAAATTCCTTGACGTCTTTAGAAAGACCAGGCCACCATACTGAGCGAGAGACTAACTCCAATGTCTTAGAGACTCCTGGATGCCCTGAAACTTTGTTATCATGGAATTCCGTTAAAACAGTAGCTCTCAAAAACTCAGGGACGTAAAGACGACCAGCAGGAGTAATTCTAGGAGCTTGTTGTTGAAGCTGTTTTAACTGGGTAAATAAATCTTGTGTGAGGCCCGCCCAGATGACCGAAGATGGAAGTATGGGGGTAACAGGATTGTTATTGTGAACCGGAAGAAAGCTACGTGACAGGGCATCAGCCTTAGTATTCTTGGAACCAGGCCTGAAAGTGATTATAAATTTGAAACGCGTAAAAAATAATGCCCAACGTGCCTGCCGGGCATTAAGCCGCTTAGCCGATTCAATGTATTGCAGGTTCTTATGGTCAGTCAATACCGAAATAGTATGTTTTGCTCCCTCCAGCCAATGCCTCCACTCCTCGAAAGCCCACTTTACCGCCAGTAACTCCCGATTACCAACGTCATAGTTGGATTCAGCGGAGGAGAATTTCCTGGACAAAAAGGCACAAGGATGTAACTCCAGAGACTCCGGATCCTTTTGAGAAAGGATAGCCCCCACTCCAACCTCCGAGGCATCAACCTCCACCACAAGGGGCAATTCCGGATTAGGATGTCTGAGGACTGGAGCCGAGACAAAGGCTTGTTTCAAGGCCCGGAAGGACAACTCAGCTTCACGCGACCAGTTGGTAGGATCCGCTCCTTTCTTTGTCAGAGCTACAATGGGAGCAACCAGGTCAGAAAAAGAATGAATGAACCTCCTATAATAATTCGCAAACCCTAAAAAGCGCTGAATTGCTTTTAAATTGGTGGGTTGCGCCCAACTAAGGATGGCCTGGAGTTTCTTTGGTTCCATGGAAAATCCCTGAGGGGAAATTATGTACCCTAAAAAAGATACTTCCGTGACATGAAACTCACACTTCTCCAGCTTGGCATATAAATGATTCTCACGTAACTTTTGAAGAACCAGACGCACCTGGGTAACATGTTGTTCCATTGATTCAGAAAAAATCAGGATGTCGTCTAAGTAAACGACCACAAATTTCCCTAGGAAGTCACGGAGCACATCGTTAATGAGGTCTTGAAAAACTGCCGGAGCATTGGACAGGCCGAACGGCATCACCAGGTATTCGTAGTGACCCGACTGAGTACTGAAGGCCGTTTTCCACTCATCTCCAGATTTAATTCGGGTGAGGTTGTACGCTCCTCTAAGGTCAATTTTAGAAAAAATCACAGCATAACGTAACTGATCAAAGAGTACAGAAATCAACGGCAAAGGATAGGTGTTTTTAACTGAGATCTTATTCAGGGCTCTAAAATCAATGCAAGGTCTAAGCGAGCCATCCTTTTTCTCCACAAAGAAGAAGCCTGCACTTAAAGGAGATTTTGATGGTCTAATAAATCCTTTCTCAAGGCTCTCCTTTACATAATCATTCATAGCCGCAGTTTCTGGCCCGGATAATGCATATAATCTTCCCTTTGGCAATGTGGCACCAGGAATTAACTCAATAGCACAATCATAAGGCCGATGGGGAGGCAGAATGTCCGCATTGCCTTTGGAGAAAACATCAGCAAACTCCTGGTATTCCACCGGAATGAGTTCTGTAATGATAGCTGCTACTCTGACTGGAAACGTTATACATTCCTTATCACAAAAAGTACCCCATTGTGAAATCTCCCCCGACCGCCAATCAATGGTGGGATTATGAAAGGCCATCCAAGGGTGACCCAGAACAACTGGAACTGCTGGGCAATGTGTAAGATAGAACTCGATTTTCTCGGAATGTAGAGCTCCTACTGTAAGCAGTACAGGGGGTGTACGGAGAGAAATAATCCCATTAGACAGCGGACTCCCATCTAAGCAATGCATGGTGACACACCTACCCAAAGGTAACTGAGGAATGCCTAAGGCCTTAGCCCAAGTTAAATCCATAAAGTTTCCTGCAGCTCCACTGTCAACAAAAGCCGACACCGAAGAACTGAGGCTGCCAAAGGAAACTTTAACTGGGACTAAAAGGGAGTTATTCGAGGAGATAAGCTGCAGACCTAGGTGAACCCCCTCACAATTCACCTGGTCAAAGCGTTTCCCGACTTGTTCGGACAATTACGAGCAAAATGTCCCTTACCCCCACAGTACAGACAAAGACCAGAATTTTGCCTTCTGGCTCTTTCTTCAGGAGACAGCCGGGAGAGACCCATCTGCATGGGCTCCTCTACGTCTTCAGGAATGGAATATACACACGGACTTGACCTTACAGGTGCTCCTTTTTCAGCCCTCCGCTCTCTGAGACGACGATCAATCTTAATAAAAAGCTCCATGAGTTTATCGAGAGTCTCAGGAGCGGGGTACTGAAGGAGACTGTCTTTTATAGACTCTGATAAGCCGAGGCGAAACTGACTGCGCAGGGCTGGGTCATTCCAGCCACAGTCGTTCGACCAACGGCGAAACTCCGTACAATAAACCTCCGCAGGATTTCTACCCTGTCTGAGAGCGCGCAACTGACTTTCAGCGGACGCCTCTCTATCACGGTCATCATTCAAGAGCCCTAAAGACTCAAAAAAAGCGTCAACTGACAACAATGCCGGATCCTCTGCTCTTAAACCAAATGCCCAGGTCTGAGGATCCCCCTGGAGCAAAGAAATAATAATCCCGACCCGCTGAGATTCAGTACCCGAGGAAGTCGGTCTTAAACGAAAATAAAGTTTACAGGATTCTTTAAAATTAAAAAACTCTTTTCTATCACCAGAAAAACGGTCAGGCAAATGCATCTTTGGTTCAGGGACTACCCTTGGGGAAGCTCGCAAAAGATCTTCCTGCGACTTCACCCGAAGAGAAAGATCCTGAACCATCTGAGTAAGTTCTTGAATCTGGCTGACTAAGAGCTGACCAGGATTTGGCCCTAAACCTGTTGGATTCACGAGGCCGATAAACTCTCACAAAACTGAATGAGAAAAAATTAAACCCCGTTTAATTTTAAGTTTTGGTATGGCCGGTAATAATGTTATGATTCCAGCACTCTGGTCAGAGGAGATCTTATGGCAAGGACCGGAGCACTGGAACGGAATGCTGGGGAAGGGAGCAGGACAGGAAAATAGCCCCTGGCGCCCTAACTATGTTGTCTCACCCGTGTTGTCAGAAATCCCCTACGAGACTATGGTTTCTTGAGCCCTTGGCAGCCGCGTTTGAAGGGCGGATTATGTCTGCCCAACTCCGATGCCCCCCGGTCTTAATGAGAGACAAAGGGAAACCCGAGACAGGGTGATAACAAGAGGCCCTCTAACTAAACAACCAGGCCAGGGGCTAAGCAAACTCAAAACAATAATATGTGCGGAGAAACCGCCAGGGAAAAGGACAACCAAAATATCCACTTGTCCAATTCTCCTACCCGGCACCGCCGAGTACCAGAGAGGACTTGTGGAAGCGGAACCCTCCGCAAATGCTCCAAACACAAAATATAAAAGGTAAAGCTGCTGAGCCGCAACACACGGCAGAGCCGCAACTCACGAACACCACTGGATATAAAACGGTGATCAGTCAGGACTCCAGGGAACCAAACGACCTCTTGGGATGAGATGACAACTCCCGAATACCGGACTTCTGAGGACTGGAATGACCGGATACAGCAGGGCTGGAAACAGACTCTCAGCAAACAAAGGCAGCATGCAGGAAGCTATTACCGGCGTCTGTGAGAAGCCCTGGGAGTGTATTTAAAAAGGAGTCCTCCAATCAGCTGCTAAAGGCTGATTAGAATAAAATGCCGTGCAGCTGCCTTGCTGCACGGCCAGAGAGCAGGTGAATATCTTAATTTCCTAAAGCCTAGCAACGGGGAACGCGGTCCGCCAGTGGCGTCCCCTTTGCTAGGGTCCGTGCGGCTCAGCGCGCCCGGCGTCTAGCGTTGCTAGGGAGCCGGCGGCTGTACGCGCACGGCGTCTCTAGTTGCTAGGCGCCGGGCCGCGCAGACAAGCGGACCCCGGCGCCTAACACAAGGTGGTTGGGCCGCAAAAGGACCCCTGCCCGCGGGCCACAAAAGGATGCGGTAGGAGCTGCGAGTTGGACACCCCTGCCCTAGAGTTTCAGAATTTCTGTCATGGCACCCCAAGACCATAGTTTCTTAGTGAGAAATTTAGAAAAAAATATAAAATGAAGTAAATAGTGTTTATAATATGTTAACCTTAGGTTCAGTTATGTGGTGAAGGACTGGTTTTGCCGATTAAATTCAGTATAAGCAATTTGAATTGTTCATGGACCACCAAACTACAGCACCACTGCAAGGCCTCCCCTATCCCCCCCTTCCCACCTTTCCCAAGGAACCCCAGGGTCTCACGGCCCCCTGTATGGAAACTACTGCCATAAAATAAACTTATTTTTATAACTACATGTAATACACCTTAGATCTCAGTTCCTTTAAGGTTTTATATCCTTGTATACAGTAAACTACACATATTTGAAAATCCTACACCAGGCACAAGTAATAATTCAGATGCGTTGTTGACCGGCGGCCGGGATCCTGGTGGTCAGCATACCGATGACGGTATCCTGACTGCCAGAATGCCGGGAGAGGGGCAAGCAAAATGAAGCCCCTTGCTGTGGGCTTCACGCTGCGAGCTTGGTGGCTTGCTGCGCTTGCCACAGGTTCTATTCCCTCTCTATGGGTGTCATGGACACCAACTAGTGGGAATAGTCCTTGGCCCCACTGACTGCATTCGGTGGCCGGGATCCCGGTGGTGGTAAGCTGACCGCCGGGATGGTGACTACATCCCATTTAGATGACTATGTGGGAGTTTTAGCATTATTATCCTATTTGTATATAAAAAGTGTTGAAAGGGGAGAGCACTACTGCACAGATTCCATACTGTTCCTTCAGGAAGGCTTCACTCCCTGTACCAAGATGGCTGCTGACTTCCAGTGATCCTGCCGAATAACACCCCTCTCATCTCAGCCTCCGCTCAGTGAGAACCAGTGTGTAACAGTGATTAAGTGGGGTTCATAGAAATATTTTATGCAATTCACAGTATGAGCTTACTATCTTCAGAGTGTTGGAGAATTATTATACATTTTTATTTTTTGGTCAGAGA
>NW_026969003.1:0-96911 GCF_028390025.1 Pseudophryne corroboree
ATGTTTGTGTAAAAGAAGCCCATGGAGGTTCTGACAGAACCTGTGCCTGCCTTGGATTACTATGGAGGCTTTGGTGGAAGCTATAACACATAATCCATTTTGTACCAGATCTTGAGAGGTTAACCCTGCTTTGCATGACAAACATGATATCAATGTTGGTGCTGCTGTGGAGAGTGTATCCTCCTAACCCTTGCCTCTCTTAGACATGGCATTCACACACCTGTATGGTGTTAACTACACAATTTGTGACCACATTCACTGTAAGCTTGCTAAAGTGATATACAATCCGATCCCTCTCTGCCTTGCACCAGCATTGAGGATATATAACACCCGCAAAACTGACAGATATACAGTAAAGGTCAGCAGCCACACTAGCAATCAGTCTGATCATAGCAGCAAATTTGCTGCTACGATCAGATCCAGATATTAGTATATGAAGCAGTGGATTGATATGCTGTAATTCAAGTCACAATCTGGTACGTAGTTTATTATTGGTGGGTGTGGGCACCCTGAAAAGAAATACTATACCATTGGCGCTTCTTCCTCTCCCTCTTGTTCACAGATTCTTTGACTATCTACCTAGTAGCAATTTGAGGAACTGAGCAGCCGCCCAAAGAAGTGGAGTGTGTGAGATTGAGGCTATAAACCCTACATTGGACTTCATGGAACCCTGTGGACTACATCAGGGTACAGAAATATTGGACTGGGAGAAGCGCACTGATCTATTCCTTTTTCAAACGATAGATATATATATATATATATATATATATAAATAAATCTATCTATCTATAATAATATATTATAGTACATAGCATGGCTGCTGGTGACACACAGTGACATGATGTGAAGGGGAGAGCAGGAGTATAATAGGGGCTGATGGCTCCTGACTACCCCACTGGGAAAATATACTTTGCTCATTAGTTTGTACGGACAGAGGAGGGTGTAGGATAAGAGATTGCTGTAGTGACTGAGGAAGGAGAATATGTGACTCTTATCTGTAATAAGTGTTTATTACTCACCTGTGCTGATATCTGTAGGAATTTTCTCCTCCTTACACTGCTGATCACCTCTCACATACGTCTCTTCTTCTCCCTCCGTATCTAATGCCTTCATATCAGTCACATACGGCTCTTCTTCTCCCTCCGTATCTACTGCCTTCATATCAGTCACATACGTCTCTTCTTCTCCCTCTATATCTTCTGCCTTCATATCAGTCACATACATCTCTTCTTCTCCCTCTATATCTTCTGCCTTCATATCAGTCACATACGTCTCTTCTTCTCCCTCTATATCTTCTACCTTCATATCAGTCACATATGTCTCTTCTTCTTCCTCTATATCTTCTGCCTTCATATCAGTCACATACGTCTCTTCTTCTCCCTCTATATCTTCTGCCTTCATATCAGTCACATAAGTCTCTTCTTCTCCCTCTATATCTTCTGCCTTCATATCAGTCACATACGTCTCTTCTTCTCCCTCTGTATCTTCTGCCTTCATATCCGTCACATACGTCTCTTCTTCTTCCTCTATATCTTCTGCCTTCATATCAGTCACATACGTCTCTTCTTCTCCCTCTGTATCTTCTGCCTTCATATCAGTCACATACGTCTCTTCTTCTCCCTCTATATCTTCTCCCTTCATATCAGTCACATACGTCTCTTCTTCTTTCTCTATATCTTCTGTCTTCATATCAGTCACATACGTCTCTTCTTCTCCCTCTATATCTTCTGTTTTAATATCAGACAGGTGTTCTAACTAAAAAAAAAAAACCCCACTATAATGACATTTGCATACAGTCAGATTAAATTTAGGTGAAACAGTATAATACCACAACACCTTATAGAGGGTGCATGTAAATCGTACGTATTCCTCCCACCTACCTGATCCTCCTGTGGGGTCCTGTGATTCTCCTCTGTACAATCCTGGGAATACAGAGGACGGGGACATCTCTCTGGGGTATCTCTGTTACTGGGCCCATCTGTAGGAGACACACAGTGACTGAGTACAGTGTATATATGTGATTAACAGGTGATGTGTGTATATAGGTGCCCCCATACCTGCTCTCCCCTGTACAATACATGACAGTCTCCTCTTACCCAGTGATGTGAGGGGCCGGTGATTCTCCATCATCACGTCCTTGTACAGACCCCTGTGTTCCTCTATATTCTCCCCCTCCTGCATGGAGACATAGACAGTGACATCCTGACACCTTACATAAACCTGACACACAGTAATACAGTCGTCACCCAGACACGTCCCCTGGTGTTATTGTATAATGTCCCATTCCCAGCAGTCACCTCTCCAGTCATCACCCAGACACATCCCCTGGTGTTATTGTATAATGTCCCATTCCCAGCAGTCACCTCTCCAGTCATCACCCAGACACATCCCCTGGTGTTATTGTATAATGCCCCATTCCCAGCAGTCACCTCTCCAGTCATCACCCAGACACATCCCCTGGTGTTACTGTATAATGTCCCATTCCCAGCAGTCACCTCTCCAGTCAGCAGCTGAATGATCTTGTTGGCGAGTTCCAGGATTTTCTGGTCATTGTGTCTCTCATGTATCAGTGAGTGAGGTTGAGGCACCGTGATGGGGCTCTGGGTCCTGCTCAGTCCTCCTGACACGCGGAGACGGCTGCTGGGTGTCTCATACTCACCGGATGTCTTCCTCACTACTGTGTAATCCTGTGTATTGGGGAAGACACTAACTATGAATACATATACTCCAAGATCTCCTCACTGTCCCAGTCATGTCCCTGTATTATTATAATAGATATATGATGTAACTGTGACGCTCCCAGATCCCCTCACCTCCCCAGTCATGTCCCTGTATTATTACTATAGATATAATTGATGTCAGTGTGACGTTCCCAGATCCCCTCACCTCCCCAGTCATGTAATTGTATTATTACTATAGATACGTGACGTCACTGTGATACTCCAAGAACCCCTCACCTCCCCAGTCATGTCCCTTTATTATTACTATAGATATAAGTGATGTCACTGTGACACTCCCAGATCCCCTCACCTCTTCAGTCATGTCCCTGTATTATTACTATAGATATAAGTGACGTCACTGTGACACTCCCAGATCCCCTCACCTCCCCAGTCATGTCCCTGTATTATTACTATAGATATAAGTGACGTCACTGTGACACTCCCCGATCCCCTCCCTAGTCATGTCCCTGTATTATTACTATAGATATAAGTGATGTCACTGTGACTCTCCCAGATCCCCTCACGTCCCCAGTCATATCCCTGTATTATAACTATAGATATAAGTGATGTCACTCTGACAATCCCAGACTTCCTCACCACCCCAGTCATGTCCCTGTATTATTACTATAGATATAAGTGATGTCACTGTGACACTCCCGGATCCCCTCACCTCCCCAGTCATGTCCCTGTATTATTACTATAGATATGAGACGTCACTGAGATGCTCCCAGATCCCCTCACCTACCTAGTCATGTCCCTGTATTATTACTATAGATATAAGTGAGGTCACTGTGACACTCCCAGATCCCCTCACCTCCCCAGTCATGTCCCTGTATTATTACTATAGGTATAAATGATGTCACTGTGACACTCCCAGATCCTCTCACCTCCCTAATCATGTCCCTGTATTATTACTATAGGTATAAATGATGTCACTGTGACACTCCCAGATCCCCTCACCTCCCCAGTCATGTCCCTGTATTATTACTATAGGAGGTATAAATGATGTCACTGTGACACTCCCAGATCCCATCACCTCTCCGGTCAGCAGGTAGATGATCTCCATGGTGATATTTATTATCCTCTCAGTCCTGTGACTTCCGTCCATGTCCATGCTTTGTGATAGATGAGAATACAGAACGTGTGACGTGTAATAAAGACTCTGGTTCCTCACAGCTGGAGAGTCTGGGAATAAATGTAATAGATATAACACACACATGACAGAGAAAGCATGTAACACAGATACATGACACTCCGTGACCACTAAGACACCCCCTCTGCCACGCCCCCACAGCCAGAGATCCCTGGTCAGCGTCTGTCAGAGGTTCCTGTTCCCCATAAGGCTCCTCAGAGTCACACAGCGCTGTACTGTATAATGTTACCCCAATGCTCCTTCCATGGCCGGGGTCTTATTCCTCCCAGACACGTACTTGGTGCCAGTTGCTGCACAGGAATCAGTTACAGACACATGAATTAGGGATGTTGGGATTTTATATTCAATTTATTCTAGAACCTGAGAGGATTTGTGACTGTACCCAGGTCACACAGATAGGGGGGAGGTGAGGGGAGAGGGGATCCGGATGGTAGGGTGGCAGTCAATAGGGCGACCACTATTGGTCGACATGGGAAAAAGGTTGACACAGGAAAAGTTTGACATTTTTATAGTTTATTTTTATCTTTTTCATACTTTACGATCCACGTGGACTATGATTGGGAATAGTGACCCGGGAAGCGCAGCGAGCCATGCAAGGGGATGTGGTGCAATAATTGGGGTTCCTGGTGATGTTACAGAGAAAATGACACCAAACACATTTTAATGTATGCCGACCTTTTCACGTGTTGACCTGTCCCGCGTCCGCCTTTTCCACATGTCGACCAATAGCGGTCAACCCATTGTCCTTATCGAGGGCGACCCTTTGATTCATAACCAGGGGTAGTTACACAGGAGAGCAGAAGGGGTGTAGATTTGGGGAGAGGGGAACAAAAGTAGGAAATCTGGGTGTACAGCGGAGGGTGACCACTCATTACTGTTATTATTACATTGCTGCTATAGTAACAGGATACCACAGGCTGCTCCCCTGTATAATAATATTAACAGGACACCACATGCTGCTCCGCCTGTATAATAATACTAACAGGACACCACAGGCTGCTCCCCTGTATAATAATATTAACAGGACACCACATGCTGCTCCGCCTGTATAATAATACGAACAGGACACCACAGGCTGCTCACCCCTGTATAATATTAACAGGACACCACAGGCTGCTCCCTCTGTATAATAATACTAACAGGACACCACAGGCTTCTCCCCCTGTATAATAATACTATTAGGATACCACAGGCTGCTCCCCCTGCATAACAATTATAACAGGACACCACAGGCTGCTCCCCCTGCATAACAATTATAACAGGATACTACAGGCTGCTCCCCCTGTATAGTAAGACGCCATTACCTGATCACGACGGACACTCCTCCCTCTTATGTCGTAACTCCTCCCCCAGACGGAAAAGGTCCCTTAGCACCACTTGCAGCAATGAAAACTCAATTCCTGTGTGTGGAACGCAAAGACCGGAAGTATGGTGGAACGCACAGGCGGAAGTAAGGCATGATTGGCACAGGCTGCTTCCTGGAGACTGACCCCTCCCCTTCTACACCCCGACCATAGCACCCGCCCTCTGTAAACACTTGTACCATACATGTCCTCAGTGCAGGAGGCCAGCGGCCATGTTCTTGTAGACCAGTCAGTTATCAGCAATAGGTTCCCTGGCTGTGTAGTGACGTCAGGAGCGGCGGCCATTTTCCCCTGGTCTGAGCTCCACCTTCCTTCTATCATTCCCACGAGGCAGCAGGAGCAGAGAGCAGCCATTGCTGTGTCTGGCAGCAGGTAATGATATTATTATTATTATTATTATTATTATTATTATCATTCTATAGGCTGAGCAGCTCTGGTGTCAGGTTGCTGTACTACAGGGGGAGCAGCCTCTGGTGCCTTGTTGTAGTGCAGCTGGAGCAGCCTGTAGTGCTGCATTATCACTGTACACAGGGCATGTATGTAATATGTGTGTATATAGGGGGTAGAGCGCCTGGAGATAATGGTTGGTGCCCCCCTACCAACAAGCCCCCCCCCCCGCTACACACAGAGACACGTTCCCCCCCCTACACCCCGACCTCAGCAGCTGCAGCGCCCATAGTTACTCTCACCTCAGTGCAAGCAGGCACAGGGTCACATGATGCACATTGCATTTATCAATGTATTTATCTCTCCCGAGTCCCGGCTGTGATTTCTCTGACGTCTGTCTCTGGCATTGCACGCACAGAGCGCTTACACAGTGCAATGACCGCCGGATACTACAGAGAGCGTCGCTGTGACCGCCAGATAATACAGAGAGCGTCGCTGTGACCGCCAGATAATACAGAGAGCGTCGCTGTGACCGCCAGATAATACAGAGCGTCGCTGTGACCACCAGATAATGCAGAGAGCGTCGCTGTGAGCGCCAGATACTGCAGAGAGCATCACATAATGCAGAGAGCGTCGCTGTGACCGCCAGATAATACAGAGAGCGTCGCTGTGACCGCCAGATAATACAGAGCGTCGCTGTGACCACCAGATAATGCAGAGAGCGTCGCTGTGACCACCAGATATTACAGAGAGCGTCGCTGTGACCGCCAGATAATACAGAGAGCGTCGCTGTGACCGCCAGATAATACAGAGAGCGTCGCTGTGACCGCCAGATAATACAGAGCGTCGCTGTGACCACTATATAATGCAGAGAGCGTCGCTGTGACCACTATATAATACAGAGAGCGTCGCTGTGACCACTATATAATGCAGAGAGCGTCGCTGTGACCACTATATAATGCAGAGAGCGTCGCTGTGACCACTATATAATACAGAGAGCGTCGCTGTGACCACTATATAATGCAGAGAGCGTCGCTGTGACCACTATATAATGCAGAGAGCGTCGCTGTGACCACTATATAACACAGAGAGCGTCGCTGTGACCACTATATAATGCAGAGAGCGTCGCTGTGACCGCCAGATAATACAGAGAGCGTCGCTGTGACCGCCAGATAATACAGAGCGTCGCTGTGACCACCAGATAATGCAGAGAGCGTCGCTGTGAGCGCCAGATACTGCAGAGAGCGTCACAATGCAGAGAGCGTCGCTGTGACCACCAGATACTGCAGAGAGCGTCGCTGTGACTGCTATATAATGCAGAGAGCGTCGCTGTGAGCGCCAGATACTGCAGAGAGTGTCGCTGTATGCGCCAGATACTGCAGAGAGTGTCGCTGTGACCGCCAGATACTGCAGAGAGCGTCGCTGTGAGCGCCAGATACTGCAGAGAGCGTCGCTGTGACCGCTATATAATGCAGAGAGCGTCGCTGTGAGCGCCAGATACTGCAGAGAGCGTCGCTGTGAGCGCCAGATACTGCAGAGAGCGTCGCTGTGAGCGCCACATAATGCAGAGAGCGTCGCTGTGAGCGCCAGATACTGCAGAGAGCGCCACACAATGCAGAGAGCGTCGCTGTGACCGCCAGATAATGCAGAGACCATCTGTGACCCACCAATAAGAAAGCATATGAATACACCGCCCCCCCCCACACACATTAATAAACCATCCCCAGCACAGACAGTATTAAGACAACCCCCCTATTGCATAGGTATACCTTATTCCTCACTGCACCCCCACACTGCGTCCTGTCTTGTCCCTGTCCTGATACAGAATACACACGTTTCAGGAATCAAGATAGGGGCGGAGACTAAGGGTGAGGGGGTGGAGTAAAGGCAAGGGACATTATAATAGTCAGATAGGGCAGAGGAGTAGGCGGGGACTATGGCAAGCCTAATGAGTTTCTTTACGAAATTTCTCTTTTGGAAAGTAGTCAGGCTATTGACTTTGACGTCCGCTAAGGCGGGTGTCGGAAGTGGTGGTTTTGTCTCACAAGAGCTTTGTTTGGTCTTTCAGGTGAATAGAGAGGATTTGAGTACTCGTTGGTAGTTCTACCAAGAGTGCTTTTCTGGGTTTTGCAGAAATCGGCCTATGTTGATGCCGGGGGTCACTTAGGCATTAGCTGGTTCGAATGACCTTGATCTAACCTGGGATTTGAGTATGTAGGTCATAAATTTGGCTCAGTTGGGGAAACAGAGGCCCTGTTTGTATGGTATGTTCCCAGCCTACTTTGGGGGACTGCGTTATGCAGTTTGTTACATGCCGAATTTGTGATGCGGTTTGGCAGGTTCGTTCTAAGACTGCTTGCCGTCACCGTAGTCGGTGGAAGTTCCTTCTTTTGGGAAGAATGGTTTTGCTTGGGCGAATGCCCGAGGAGTCTCGGCGGTTCAACTTTGCCGAGTGGATTCTTGGTCGGGGTCAACCGCTTTTGCGACGCTCTACGAGTTTGATACCCTGATTTTTGGGGACCTTTTGTTTGCTCACTCGGTGCTGCAGAGTCATCCGCACTCTCCCGCCCGTTTTGGAGCTTTGGTATAAACCCCATGGTCCTTTTGGAGTCCCCAGCATCCTCTAGGACGTATGAGAAAATAGGATTTTGGTACCTACCGGTAAATCCTTTTCTCTTAGTCCATAGAGGATGCTGGGCGCCCGTCCCAGTGCGTACGGTATCTGCAGTTATTGCTTTTGGTTACACCCTGGTGGTGCTTGTTCTCTGTCTGGCGGTTGCTACCGATGATCATGACGTAGCATGTGGGGTCGTATTTTTGCTTCTGTGGACACACGGGTTGTGTTATATATTCTCTCAGCATGTGGCTGTGTTTTGTTCATGCCGTTGGCTGGTATTCTACTGAATGCCACGTTCTGCGGTGTGTGGAGGTGTGAGCTGGATGACACTCACCGTGTTTATAACAATAAATTCTTTCCTCAAATTGTCCATCTCTCCTGGGCACAGTTTTCTAACTGAGGTCTGGAGGAGGGGCATAGAGGGAGGAGCCAGTTCACACCCAGTTGAAGTCTTTATAGTGTGCCCAAGCTCCTGCGGATCCGTCTATACCCCATGGTCCTTTTGGAGTCCCCAGCATCCTCTACGGACTAAGAGAAAAGGATTTACCGGTAGGTACCAAAATCCTATTTTCTCTAACGTCCTAGAGGATGCTGGGGACTCCGTAAGGACCATGGGGATAGACTGGCTCCGCAGGAGACATGGGCACTTTAAGAAAGAATTTAGTTCCTGGTGTGCACTGGCTCCTCCCTCTATGCCCCTCCTCCAGACCTCAGTTTGATACTGTGCCCAGACGAGCTGGGTGCTTTTCAGTGAGCTCTCCTGAGTTTACTGATAGAAAGTATTTTGTTAGGTTTTTTATTTTCAGGGAGCTCTGCTGGCAACAGAATCCCTGCTTCGAGGGACTGAGGGGAGAGATGCAGCCCTACTCTCTGCAGATAGGTCCTGCTTCTTAGGCTACTGGACACCATTAGCTCCAGAGGGATTGGTACGCAGGATCTCACCCTCGCCATCCGTCCCAGAGCCGCGCCGCCGTCCCCCTCGCAGAGCCGGAAGATAGAAGCCGGGTGAGTATGAGAAGAAAAGAAGACTTCACAGGCGGCAGAAGACTTCATGATCTTCACTAGGGTAACGCACAGCACTGCAGCTGTGCGCCATTGCTCCACACACCTCACATACTCCGGTCACTGTAAGGGTGCAGGGCGCAGGGGGGGGGGACGCCCTGTGCAGCATTTGGGACCTCATATTGGCAAAAGAACACGTATATACAGCTGGGCACTGTATATATGTATGAGCCCCCGCCAAAATTACAGTTTAAGCGGGACAGAAGCCCGCCGCCGAGGGGGCGGGGCTTCTCCCTCAGCACTCACCAGCGCCATGTTTTCTCCACAGCACCGCTGAGAGGAAGCTCCCCGGGCTCTCCCCTGCTGATACACGGTAGAAGAGGGTTGAAAAGAGAGGGGGGGGGGGGCACATAATTAGGCGCAAAATCTATACCATACAGCAGCTACCTGGTTAACATTAAGTTACTGTGTTATTCCTGGGATATTATAGCGCTGGGGTGTGTGCTGGCATACTCTCTCTCTGTCTCACCAAAGGGCCTGGTGGGGGAACTGTCTTCAGAAAGGACATTCCCTGTGTGTGTGTAGTGTGTTGGTACGCTTGTGTCGACATGTCTGATGAGGAAGGCTATGTGGGAGAGGAGCTGGAGCAAATGAATGTGGTGTCTCCGCCGACGGCGCAGACACCTGATTGGATGGATATGTGGAAGGTTTTAAATGATAATGTTAATTCCTTGCATAAAAGATTGAACAAGGCTGATGCATTGGGGCAGTCAGGGTCTCAACCCGTGCCTGATCCTATGTCGCAGGGACCGTCAGGGTCTCATAAGCGCCCACTATCCCAAATTGTTGACACAGATACCGACATGGATTCTGACTCCAGTGTCGATTACGAAGATGCAAAGTTATAGCCAAAATTGGCTAAATCCCTTCGATATATGATTATAGCATTGAGAGCTTGGGAATCTCCAGATAAGAAACTGCAGATTTCCAAACGGATTCTTATGGCGTATCCTTTCCCGCCAACGGATAGGTTACGATGGGAATCCTCCCCTAGGGTTGACAAAGCTTTAACACGCTTATCCAAGAAGGTAGCCCTGCCGTCACAGGATATGGCTACCCTCAAAGATGCTGCTGATCGCAAACAGGAGGTTACCCTGAAGTCCATTTATACACATTCGGGTACCTTACTAAGACCGACAATTGCGTCTGCCTGGGTGTGTAGTGCTGTAGCGGCATGAATGGATACCTTATCTGAGGAATTGGATACCCTAGATAAGGACACTGTATTATTGACCCTGTGGCATATAAAAGACGCTGTCCTATATATGAGAGATGCTCATAGGGACATTAGTCTACTGGGTTCTAGAATAAACGCTATGTCGATTTCTATGTACAGAGAAAAGGAGCGACTGGGCACTGGTATGTAATCGGTTGTTGATAATATTGTAAAAAACCAAAGGCGGACATTTAAACTATAGGAAAGGGAGATACGTTCTTTCAATAATAGTCCTTATTGGTGGTGCGCCCAGAGCTAGGGAGTACGAGTACTGGCAGTGGGAGAGAAAGAAAGCTCTTGTGTGGGCGCACTCTTAGAAAAAGAAAAGAGAAGAAAAAATTCTTCAATTGGAAAAAGATTGTTAAAACATTTTCTCTGACGTCCTAGTGGATGCTGGGAACTCCGTAAGGACCATGGGGAATAGCGGCTCCGCAGGAGTCTGGGCACATCTAAAGAAAGCTTTAGGATCACCTGGTGTGCACTGGCTCCTCCCCCTATGACCCTCCTCCAAGCCTCAGTTAGATCTCTGTGCCCGAACGAGAAGGGTGCACACTAGGGGCTCTCCTGAGCTTCTTAGTGAAAGTTTTAGTTTAGGTTTATTATTTTCAGTGAGACCTGCTGGCAACAGGCTCACTGCATCGAGGGACTAAGGGGAGAAGAAGCGAACTCACCTGCGTGCAGAGTGGATTGGGCTTCTTGGCTACTGGACATTAGCTCCAGAGGGACGATCACAGGTTCAGCCTGGATAGGTCCCGGAGCCGCGCCGCCGGCCCCCTTACAGAGCCAGAAGAGCGAAGAGGTCCGGAAAATCGGCGGCAGAAGACGATCCTGTCTTCAGATAAGGTAGCGCACAGCACCGCAGCTGTGCGCCATTGCTCTCAGCACACTTCACACTCCGGTCACTGAGGGTGCAGGGCGCTGGGGGGGCAGCGCCCTGAGACGCAATAAATCGATAAAAACCTTATATGGCTAAAATAAATGCATCACATATAACTCCTGGGCTATATGGATGCATTTAACCCCTGCCAAAACATACAGAAAAACGGATGATAAGGACGCCGAGAAAGGGGCGGAGCCTATCTCCTCAGCACACTGGCGCCATTTTCCCTCACAGCTCAGTTGGAGGGAAGCTCCCTGGCTCTCCCCTGCAGTCACTACACTACAGAAAGGGGTTAAAAAAGAGAGGGGGGCACAAATTAGGCGCAGTATAAACAATACAGCAGCTATAAAGGGAAAAACACTTATATAAGGTTATCCCTGTATATATATAGCGCTCTGGTGTGTGCTGGCAAACTCTCCCTCTGTCTCCCCAAAGGGCTAGTGGGGTCCTGTCCTCTATCAGAGCATTCCCTGTGTGTGTGCTGTGTGTCGGTACGTTTGTGTCGACATGTATGAGGAGAAAAATGATGTGGAGACGGAGTAGAGTGTCTGTAATAGTGTTGTCACCCCCTAGGGGGTCGACACCTGAGTGGATGTACTGTTGAAATTGCGTGACAGTGTCAGCTTTGTATAAAAGACAGTGGTTGACATGAGACAGCCGGCTACTCAGCTTGTGCATGTCCAGACGTCTCATACAGGGGCTCTAAAGCGCCCGTTACCTCAGATACAGACGCGGACACGGATACTGACTCCTGTGTCGACGGTGAAGAGACAACCGTGATTTCCAATAGGGCCACACATTGCATGATTGAGGCAATGGAAAATGTTTACATTTTTCTGATAATATGAATACCACCAAAAAAAAGGGGTATTATGTTTGGTGAGGAAAAACTACCTGTAGTTTTCCTGAATCTGAGAAATAAAATGAGGTGGGTGATGATGCGTGGGTTTCCCCCCGATAACAATTGATAATTTCTAAAAAGTTATTGGCAGTATACCCTTTCCCGCCAGAGGTTAGGGTGCGTTGGGAAACACCCCCTAGGGGGGATAAGGCGCTCACACGCTTGTAAGAACAAGGGCTCTACCCTCTCCTGAGATGGCCGCCCTTAAGGATCCTGCTGATAGAAAGCAGGAGGGTATCCTAAAATGTATTTACACACATACTGGTGTTATACTGCGACCAGCAATCGCCTCAGCCTGGATGTGCAGTGCTGGGTTGGCGTGGTCGGATTCCCTGACTGGAAATATTGATATCCTAGATAAGGACAGTATATTATTGTCTATAGAGCAATTAAAAGATGCATTTCTATATATGCATGATGCACAGCGGAATATTTGCCGACTGGCATCAAGTATAAGTGCGTTGTCCAATTCTACCAGTAAAGTGGTCAGGTGATGCAGATTCCAAACAGCATTTGGAAGTATTGCCTTAAAAAAGGGGATGTACCCCAGGTGGCCTCTCAAAATAAGACGCCGTATTATCAGGCGCAGTCCTGGTTGGCAAGCGGACAAAAGGGTTCCTCTTTTCTGCTCGTGACAGAGGGAGAGGAAAATGGCTGCAGAGATCAGCCAGTTCCCAGGAACAGAAACCCTTTTCCGCCTCTGCCAAGCCCTCAGTATGACGCTAGGGCTTTACAAGTTCAGGCACGGTGGGGGCCCGTTCTCAATGAATTTCAGTGCGCAGTGGGCTCACTCGCAAGTAGACCCCTGGATCCTTCAGGTAACATTTCAGGGGTACAAATTGGAATTCGAGACGTATTCCCCTCGCCGTTTCCAAAAGTCTGTTTTACCGACGTCTCCCGCTGACAGGGAGGCAGTTTTGGAAGCCATTCACAAGCTGTATTCCCAGCAGGTGATAATTAAGGTACCCCTCCTGCAACAGGGAACGGGGTATTATTCCACACTATTGTGGTACCGAAGCCAGACGGCTCGGTGAGAACGATTTTAAAATCTAAAATCTTTGAACACTTACATACAGAGGTTCAAATTCAAAATTGAGTCACTCAGAGCAGTGATTGCGAACCTGGAAGAAGGGGACTACATGATGTCTCGGGACATCAAGGATGCTTACCTTCATGTCAATATTTACCCTTCTCACCAAGGGTATCTCAGGTTATGGTACAGAACTGTCACTATCAGTTCAGACGCTGCCGTAGGGATGGTCCACGGCACCCCGGGTCTTTACTGAAGTAATGACCGAAATGATGATATTCCTTCGAAGGAAGGGAATTTTAGTTATCCTTTACTTGGACGATTCCCTGATAAGGGTAAGATCCAGGGAACAGTTGGAGATCGGTGTAGCACTATATCAGGTAGTGTTGTGGCAGCACGATTGGATTTTCAATATTCCAAAATCGCAGCTGGTTCCGACGACTTGTCTTCTGTTCCTAGGGATGATCCTGGACACAGTCCAGAAAGAAGGTGTTTCTCCCGGAGGAGAAAGCCAGGGAGTTATCCGAGCTAGTCAGGAACCTCCTAAAACCGAACCAAGTCTCAGTGCATCAATGCACAAGGGTTCTGGGTAAAAATGGTGGCTTCCTACGAAGCAATCCCATTCGGCAGATTCCACGCAAGACTTTCCAGTGGAACCTACTGGACAAATGGTCCGGGTCGCATCTTCAGATGCATCAGCGGATAACCCTGTCACCAAGGACAAGGGTATCCCTCCTGTGGTGGTTGCAGAGTGCTCATCTTCTAGAGGGCCGCAGATTCGGCATTCAGGACTGGGTCCTGGTGACCACGGATGCCAGCCTGCGAGGCTGGGGCGCAGTCACACAGGGAAGGAATATCCAGGGCTTATGGTCAAGCCTGGAGACATCACTTCACATAAATATCCTGAAGCTAAGGGCCATTTACAATGCTCTAAGCTTAGCAAGACCTCTGCTTCAAGGTCAGCCGGTGTTGATCCAGTCGGACAACATTACGGCAGTCACCCACGTAAACAGACAGGGTGCCACAAGAAGCAGGAGGGCAATGGCAGAAGCTGCAAGGATTTCTTCGCTGGACGAAAAACCATGTGATAGCACTGTCAGCAGTTTTCATTCCGGGAGTGGACAACTGGGAAGCAGATTTCCTCAGCACGACCTCCACCCGGGAGAGTAGGGACTTCACCCAGAAGTCTTCCACATGATTATAAACCGTTGGGAAAAACTCGACAGGTATTGCGCCAGGTCACGGGACCCTCAGGCAATAGCTGTAGATGCTCTGGTAACACCGTGGGTGTACCAATCAGTGTATGGGTTCCCTCCTCTGCCTCTCATACCCAAGGTACTGAGATTGATAAGATGGAGAGGAGTAAGCACTATATTTGTGGCTCCGGATTGGCCAAGAAGGACTTGGTAACCGGAACTTCAAGAGATGCTCACGGAGTATCCGTGGCCTCTACCTCTAAGAAGGGACCTGCTCCAGCAAGGACCTTGTCTGTTCCAAGACTTACCGCGGCTGCGTTGACGGCATGGCGGTTGCACGCCGGATCCTGAAGGAAAAAGGCATTCCGGATGAAGTCATCCCTATCCTGATCAAAGCCAGGAAGGATGTAATCGCAAAACATTATCACCGCATTTGGTAAAAATATGTTGCGTGGTGCGAGGCCAGTAAGGCTCGACGGAGGAAATTCAACTGGGTCGATTCCTACATTTCCTGCAAACAGGAGTATCTATGGGCCTGAAATTGGGGTCCATTAAGGTTCAAATTTCGGCTCTGTCAATTTTATTCCAAAAAAGAACTAGCTTCAGTCCCTGAAGTTCAGACGTTTGTTAAAGGGGTACTGCATATACAGCCTCCTGTTGTGCCTTCAGTGGCACTTTGGGATCTCAAGGTGGTTTTTGGGTTCCAAAAGTCACATTGGTTTGACCCACTTAAATCTGTGGAGTTAAAATATCTCACAGAAAAAGTGGTCATGCTGTTGGCTCTGGCCTGGGCCAGGCGCGTGTCAGAATTGGCGGCTTTATCCTGTAAAAGCCCTTATCTGATTTTCCATTCGGACAGGGCGGGATTGAGGACTCGTCCTCAGTTTCTCCCTAAGGTGGTTTTCAGCGTTCACCTGAACCAAACCTATTGTGGTGCCTGCGGCTACTAGGGACTTGGAGGACTCCAAGTTGCTAGACGTTGTCAGGACCCGGAAAATATATGTTTCCAGGACGGCTGGAGTCAGGAAATCTGACTCGCTGTTTATCCTGTATGCACCCAACTAGCTGGGTGCTCCTGCTTCTAAGCAGACTATTGCTCGTTGGATTTGTAGTACAATTCAGCTTGCACATTCTGTGGCAGGCCTGCCACAGCCAAAAATATGTAAATGCCCACTCCACAAGGAAGGTGGGCTCATCTTGGGCAGCTGCCCGAGGGGTCTCGGCTTTACAACTTTGCCGAGCAGTTACTTGGTCAGGAGCAAATACGTTTGTAAAATTCTACAAATTTGATACCCTGGCTGAGGAGGACCGGGAGTTCTCTCATTGGGTGCTGTAGAGTCATCCGCACTCTCCCGCCCGTTTGGGAGCTTTGGTATAATCCCCATGGTCCTTACGGAGTTCCCAGCATCCACTAGGACGTCAGAGAAAATAAGAATTTACTTACCGATTAATTCTATTTCTCGTAGTCCGTAGTGGATGCTGGGCGCCCATCCCAAGTGCGGATTGTCTGCAATACTGGTACATAATTATTGTTACCAAAAAATTCGGGTTATTGCTGTAGTGAGCCATCTTTTGTAGAGGCTCCTCTATTATCATGCTGTTAACTGGGTTCAGATCACAAGTTGTACAGTGTGATTGGTGTGGCTGGTATGAGTCTTACCCGGGATTCAAAATCCTTCCTTATTGTGTACGCTCGTCCGGGCACAGTATCCTAACTGAGGCTTGGAGGAGGGTCATAGGGGGAGGAGCCAGTGCACACCAGGTGATCCTAAAGCTTTTTTTAGATGTGCCCAGACTCCTGCGGAGCCGCTATTCCCCATGGTCCTTACGGAGTTCCCAGCATCCACTACGGACTACGAGAAATAGAATTATCGGTAAGTAAATTCTTATTATTTTATTGATTAGTTAAAACAAATACCCTTCTCCGATCCAAAAAAGAGAGTGCACAAAAAATGCAAAAAAATAATATAAATATATATATATGTAAAAAATAGGAGTAAAGCGCCACATGTGAGGGAAAACAATACCTGAAATTGAATATATTTATATGTAAAAAACACTCCCTTGTAGGTAATAGGGTGTCAGCCGTCCTCTAAGCAGTTTTACAGCATTGGTAAGATGCTGTATGGAGTTAAATGGATATGGGTAGATAGGGGTACTGGCGATCTCCTGTATGACCCTCCACCCAAAGATAAGCTGCTTGTTACTAACTACTAATTTTTTAAGAAAATATTTTTATTCCTTCCAATATATGTCTTAAAATATTTTTATACAACTGCTTTTTACTATATAATCCGTTTTAATACATTTTTTATATTTGTAGAGGAATCGGTTTTATAAGTATCTTTTAGAAAGCAAGTGTTGAATATTTTTTATTATTTGTAAAATAAATTGTTAATTCTCTTTTATATAAAAAGGAGTTTTTCTTAATCCAGTCCATATATATTTGATAGTCCTGTCCGCTAAATATTTTTGATATATAAAAACACCAGCTGGTCGCCAGTACCCCTATCTACCCATATCCAAATATATATATATATATATATATATATATGTATATATATATATATATATATATTAAGAATGTTCTGGTCTATAAATCGTGAGAGAAAGATTAGAAAGGTTGCAGACACTAGACAGTCTGACAACCGTTTCTCCTGACCAGTACAGATATTCTGTATTAATGGGACCCAAGGAGGAGGTCAGTGTGCATATTTTGTCATAGAAAGACCACTTTCATTAGGTCAATGCTATACACTTTGTTGGTTACCCATAAAGTCATATGGCATAGGTTCAGATTGTATGTCTAGCTATGCTCATAGAAACTATGTCCTCATAGAGAGTGATATAGAAAAGGAAGGCAGAGATAAGTATAATCAGTGGTGACACTGTATTATTGACCCTGGGGCATATAAAAGACGCTGTCCTATATATGAGAGATGCTCATAGGGACATTAGTCTACTGGGTTCTAGAATAAATGCTATGTCGATTTCTGCCAGAAGGTCCGGTCCTGTGGACTCGGCAGTGGACAGGTGATGCCAACTCAAAAAGGCATATGGAGGTTTTACCTTACAGGGGTGAGGAATTGTACGGGTAAGGTCTCTCGGACCTAGTCTTCACAGCTACAGCTGTAACACCTGGTTAACATTAAGTTACTGTGTTATTCCTGGGATTTTATAGCGCTGGGGTGTGTGCTGGCATACTCTCTCTCTCTCTCACCAAAGGGCCTCGTGGGGAAACTGTCTTCAGAAAGGACATTCCCTGTGTGTGTGTAGTGTGTCGGTACGCTTGTGTCGACATGTCTGATGAGGAAGGCTATGTGGGAGAGGAGCTGGAGCAAATGAATGTGGTGTCTCCGCCGACGGCGCAGACACCTGATTGGATGGATATGTGGAAGGTTTTAAATGATAATGTTAATTCCTTGCATAAAAGATTGAACAAGGCTGATGCATTGGGGCAGTCAGGGTCTCAACCCGTGCCTGATCCTATGTCGCAGGGACCGTCAGGGTCTCATAAGCGCCCACTATCCCAAATTGTTGACACAGATACCGACATGGATTCTGACTCCAGTGTCGATTACGAAGATGCAAAGTTATAGCCAAAATTGGCTAAATCCCTTCGATATATGATTATAGCAATAAAGGATGTTTTGCACATCACAGAGGAAACCCCTGTCCCTGACACGAGGGTGCATATGTATAAAGGAAAGAAGCCTGAGGTAACCTTTCCCCCCTCACACGAACTGAATGAGTTATGTGAAAAGGCTTGGGAATCTCCAGATAAGAAACTGCAGATTTCCAAACGGATTCTTATGGCGTATCCTTTCCCGCCAACGGATAGGTTACGATGGGAATCCTCCCCTAGGGTTGACAAAGCTTTAACACGCTTATCCAAGAAGGTAGCCCTGCCGTCACAGGATACGGCTACCCTCAAAGATGCTGCTGATCACAAACAGGAGGTTACCCTGAAGTCCATTTATACACATTCGGGTACCTTACTAAGACCGGCAATTGCGTCATCCTGGGTGTGTAGTTCTGTAGCGGCATGGACGGATACCGTGTCTGAGGAATTGGATACCCTAGATAAGGACACTGTATTATTGACCCTGGGGCATATAAAAGACGCTGTCCTATATATGAGAGATGCTCATAGGGACATTAGTCTACTGGGTTCTAGAATAAACGCTATGTCGATTTCTGCCAGAAGGGTCCTGTGGACTCGGCAGTGGACAGGTGATGCCGACTCAAAAAGGCATATGGAGGTTTACCTTACAGGGGTGAGGAATTGTTCGGGGAAGGTCTCTCGGACCTGGTCTCCACAGCTACAGCTGGCAAGTCAAATTTTTGGCCTTATGTTCCCTCACAGCCTAAGAGAGCACAGCATTATCAAATGCAGTCCTTTCGTTCACAAAGAAACAAGAAAGTCCGAGGTGCGTCCTTTCTTGCCAGAGGTAGGGGCAGAGGAAAGAAGCTGCACAACGCAGCTAGTTCCCAGGAACAGAAGTCCTCACCGGCCTCTACAAAATCCACCGCATGACGCTGGGGCTCCACTGGCGGAGCTGGGCCTCTTTGGAAATTCAGCCACATGTGGGTTCACTCCCAGGTGGATCCTTGGGCAATAGAAATTGTGTCTCAGGGTTATAAGCTGGAATTCGAAGAGGTGCCTCCTCGCCGGTATTTCAAATTGGCCCTACCATCTTCCCCCCATGAGAAGGAAATAGTGTTAAACGCAATACAAAAATTGTATCTTCAGCAGGTGGTGGTCAAGGATCCCCTCCTTCAACAGGGAAGGGGTTATTATTCGACCATGTTTGTAGTCCCGAAACCGGACGGTTCGGTCAGACCCATATTGAATTTAAAATCTCTGAACCTATACTTGAAAAGGTTCAAGATGGAATCGCTAAGAGCGGTCATCGCAAGCCTGGAAAGGGGGGATTTTATGGTGTCACTGGACATAAAGGATGCATACCTTCATGTCCCCATTTATCCACCTCATCAGGCGTACCTAAGATTTGCGGTACAGGATTGTCATTACCAATTTCAGACGTTGCCGTTTGGTCTCTCAACGGCCCCGAGGATTTTCACCAAGGTAATGACGGAAATAATGGTGCTCCTGCGGAAGCAAGGTGTCACAATTATACCGTACTTGGACGATCTCCTCATAAAAGCGAGATCAAAAGAGCAGTTGCTGAACAGCGTATCTCTTTCACTGACAGTGTTGCAGCAACACGGCTGGATTCTCAATATTCCAAAGTCGCAGTTGGTTCCTACGACTCGTCTGCCCTTCTTGGCCATAATTCTGGACACGGACCAGAAGAGGGTTTATCTCTCAATGGAGAAGGCCCAGGAACTCATGACTCTGGTCAAGAACCTATTAAAACCAAAACAGGTGTCAATGCATCATTGCACTCGAGTCCTGGGAAAGATGGTGGCGGCATACGAGGCCATTCCCTTCGGCAGGGTCAATGCGAGGACTTTCCAATGGGACCTACTGGACAAGTGGTCCAGGTCACATCTTCAGATGCATCGGTTGATCACCCTGTCCCCCAGGGCCAGGGTGTCACTACTGTGGTGGCTGCAGAGTGCTTACCTTCTCGAGGGCCGCAGATTCGGCATTCAGGACTGGATCCTGGTGACCACGGAAGCAAGCCTCCGAGGTTGGGGAGCATTCATACAGGGAAGAAATTTCCAGGGTCTTTGGACAAGTCAAGAGACTTGTCTTCACATCAACATCCTGGAGCTAAGGGCATACAACGCCCTACGTCAAGCGGAGATCTTACTTCGCGACCGACCAGTTCTGATCCAGTCAGACAACATCACCGCAGTGGCTCATGTAAACCGCCAAGGCGGCACAAGGAGCAGAGTGGCAATGGCGGAAGCCACCAGAATTCTTCGTTGGGCGGAGAATTATGTAAGCGCACTGTCAGCAGTGTTCATTCCGGGAGTGGACAACTGGGAAACAGACTTCCTCAGCAGACACGACCTACACCCGGGAGAGTGGGGAATTCATCCAGAAGTCTTCGCACAGATTGCGAGTCGGTGGGAACTGCCACAGATAGACATGATGGCGTCCCGTCTCAACAAAAAACTACAGAGGTATTGCGCCAGGTCAAGAGACCCTCAGGCAGTAGCGGTAGACGCCCTAGTGACACCGTGGGTGTTCTGGTCAGTTTATGTATTTCCTCCTCTTCCTCTCATATCAAAGGTGTTGAGGATAGTAAGAAGAAAAGGAGTGAGAACAATCCTCATTGTCCCAGATTGGCCAAGACGGACCTGGTTTCCAGATCTGCAGGAACTGATCACAGAAGATCCGTGGCCTCTTCCTTTAAGACAGGACCTGTTGCAACTGGTACCCTGTCTGTTCCAAGACTTACCGCGGCTGCGTTTGACGGCATGGCGGTTGAACGCCGGATCCTGGCAGAAAAGGGCAATCCGGTTGAGGTTATCCCTACGCTGATAAAGGCTAGGAAGGAAGTAACAGCAAAACATTATCACCATATATGGCGAAAATATGTTTCTTGGTGTGAGACCAAGAATGCTCCTACTGAAGAATTCCATCTGGGTCGTTTCCTTCACTTTCTACAAACTGGAGTGAATTTGGGCCTTAAATTAGGTTCCATTAAGGTTCAGATTTCGGCCCTATCCATTTTCTTTCAAAAAGAATTGGCTTCTCTCCCAGAAGTTCAGACTTTTGTATAGGGAGTGCTGCATATTCAGCCTCCTTTTGTGCCTCCGGTAGCACCTTGGGATCTTAACGTGGTGTTAAGTTTCCTAAAGTCACACTGGTTTGAACCACTTAAAACGGTGGAGTTGAAATATCTCACGTGGAAGGTGGTCATGTTATTAGCCTTAGCTTCGGCTAGGCGAGTGTCTGAATTAGCGGCTTTGTCACATAAAAGCCCCTATTTGTTTTTTCAAATGGATAGAGCAGAATTGCGGACCCGTTCGCAATTTCTGCCAAAGTGGTTTCATCTTTTCATATGAACCAACCTATTGTGGTGCCTGTGGCTACGCGTGACTTGGAAGATTCCGAGTTACTTGATGTGGTCAGGGCTTTGAAAATTTACGTAGCCAGAACGGCTAGAGTCAGGAAAACTGAAGCGCGGTTTGTCCTGTATGCATCCAACAAGATTGGTGCCCCTGCTTCAAAGCAAACTATTGCTCGCTGGATTTGTAACACGATTCAGCAAGCGCATTCTACGGCTGGTTTGCCGTTACCAAAATCGGTCAAGGCCCATTCCACTAGAAAGGTGGGCTCTTCTTGGGCGGCTGCCCGGGGGGTCTTGGCACTACAGCTGTGTCGAGCTGCTACTTGGTCGGGTTTAAACACTTTTGCAAAATTCTACAAGTTTGATACCATGGCTGAGGAGGACCTCATGTTTGCTCAATCGGTGCTGCAGAGTCATCCGCGCTCTCCCACCCGTTTGGGAGCTTTGGTATAATCCCCATGGTCCTTACGGAGTCCCCAGCATCCTCTAGGACGTTAGAGAAAATAAGATTTTACTTACCGGTAAATCTATTTCTCGTAGTCCGTAGAGGATGCTGGGCGCCCGTCCCAAGTGCGGACTTCTTCTGCAATACTTGTATATAGTTATTGCTTCAATAAGGGTTATGTTATAGTTGCATCGGTATTGAACTGATGCTATGTTGTTTTCATACTGTTAACTGGGTAGTATATCACAAGTTATACGGTGTGATTGGTGTGGCTGGTATGAATCTTGCCCTTGGATTAACAAGATCCTTTCCTTGTACTGTCCATCTCATCTGGGCACAGTTTCTCTAACTGAGGTCTGGAGGAGGGGCATAGAGGGAGGAGCCAGTGCACACCAGGAACTAAATTCTTTTTTAAAGTGCCCATGTCTCCTGCGGAGCCCGTCTATCCCCATGGTCCTTACGGAGTCCCCAGCATCCTCTACGGACTACGAGAAATAGATTTACCGGTAAGTAAAATCTTATTATTTATAAGTTACTGGCTGTTCTACTCGCTCTTCACACGAGAGTTTCTGATCTTCATGGTTGTACACATAAATGAGTGTCAATAATTTGGTAAATCTATAGAGATGTAAATCTGAGACGTCCTAATGTAAGTAAATATGAATCCATGGTTCTTGGCGTTACCCGAGGAGCACCCGTAGCAGATACGGTAAAAAGTGACAGGACAATTTTTGTAGTTTATTAAATTCTACACAATCCAAATTTTGATCAGATTGTCCGTTTGGGCGTTATCGTTCACGCAGCGCAAACCACACATCGGTAATGACGTCATTATGTCAACTCCCTTTTCATCCCCTTAGGAGAGGTTTATTAAAATTCTAATTACGTAGTTTTCCTATTTCCCACCTGAAGAATATCTATGTTACATTTCGTCTTCCTCACCTTCTGGATCTCCAACTGGGTCCTCCTAATGACAGACGCCAGCCAGTCTGAGGGGTTGGGGTGAGCTGTTGGAGCAACACTCCCTTCAGGGTCGGTGGACCAGGGAGGAGTCCCTCCTCCCGATAAACATTCTGGAATTACGGGCAGTGTTAAATGCTCTGGCACTGGCCCAGCATCTGATATAGAACAGGCCTGTTCAAGTACAGTCGGACAACGCCACCATGGTGGCGTACATAAATCGCCAAGGCGTTACTCGAAGCCGCATGGCAATAATGGAAGTGTCAAAGACTCTTCAATGGGCGGAACACCATCTACCAGCCAAATCGGCAGTGTTCATTCCGGGGTCCTCAACTGGGAAGCGGACTTCCTCAGTCATCAGGACATACACGCCTGGAGAGTGGAGCCTTCAACTAGAAGTATTTAAATTCCTAGTGGACAAGTGGGGCCTACCAGACGTAGATTTAATGGCGTCTTGACTCAATCACAAGGTTCCGGTCTTCGGAGCAGGGACAAGGGATCCTCAAGCAGCGTTCGTGGATGCACTGGCAATTCCATGGAACTTTCGGCTGCCGTACGTGTTCCCTCCAGTGTCGCCTCCTGTCCAGGGTAATAAGGAAGTTCAAGCAAGAAGGAGGGATCCTTCTTCTGATTGCTCCGGCGTGGCTCAGACGGCATTGATTCTCAGACCTACAGGGTCTCTCATTCGAGCGTCCTCTTCTACTTCCGCAACGCCCAAACCTCCTCTTTCAGGGCCCTTGTGTCTACCAGGATTTGGCTCGGCTGGCTTTGACGACGTGGCTCTTGATGCTTCATTTCTGAGGGCCAACGGATTTTCCGAGATGATTCAAACTATGTTGAAGGGCATCTGCTCGGATTTATCATAGGGTCTGGAATTCTTACTTAGTCACGGAAGCCGCTCCTGTACCTCAGGAGAAGGCCTATTTCTATAAGGAAAAGAAATCTAAGGTAACTTTCCCTCCTTCACACGAGCTGAATACTCTCTTTGAAGGGGTGTGGGTGAATCCCGAAAAGAAATTTCGTATTCCCTAGAGGATTCAGATAGCTTATCCTTTCCCTGTAGAGGACAGAAAAAGATGGGAGTCACCCCCTGTGTTAGACAGTGCACTGTCCAGGTTGACAAAGTAGGTAATTCTCCCTGCACCTGGCACGGCTTTGCTAAAGGAGCCGGCAGACCGCAAAATGGAGACTACATTGAAATCCATTTATGTTGCCAATGGTACGCTGCTCAGGCCCACAATTGCTTGCGCATGGGTGAGTTGTGCGATTGAAAAATGGTCAGACAACTTATCTTCGGAAATTGACACGATTGATAAGGATGAGATACTCCTAAAGTTAGGTAATATCAAAGACGCAGCCGCATACATGCTAGAAGCGATGAAAGATATTGGACTCTTGGGTTCAACAGCCGCTACCATGGCAGTATCGGCTCGGCGGGCGTTATGGATTCGCCAGTAGAACACGGATGCAGATTCAAAAAAAATATATGGAGGCTCTCCCATATGAAGGTGAGGCCTTATTTGGCGATAGGCTGGATGCGTTAGTCTCGGCGGCTACCGCAGGTAAGTCAATGTTTTTGCCATATGCCCCTGCATCGGCAAAAAAGACACATCCCTCATACATGCAGTCCTTTCGGTCCAACAAATACAAAAAGGACAGAGGTTCCCCCTTCTTTGCAGGTAGGGGAAGGGGAAGAGGTAGTAAGCCCGCAGCATCTCCGGGATCCCAGGAGCAGAAGTCAACCCCTACTTCTGCCAAATCTACAGCATGACGCTGGGGCTCCCTTGCGGGAGGCCGCTCGGGTGGGGGCACGTCTGAAACTGTTCTGTCAAGGTTGGATTCAATCTGGCCTGGACCCCTGAGTTTTGCAGATAGTATCACAGGGATACAAGCTGGAGTTTCAAGACGTTCCCCCATGCCGATTTTTCAAATCGACCTTGCCAGCTTCTCTTGCAGAACGAGAGGCAGTAACAGCGGCAATTCAAAAATTATGTCAGGATCAGGTCATAGTCCTGGTACCTTTGTCACAACAAGGGGAGGGGTTTTATTCCAGCCTCTTAGTAGTTCCGAAGCCGGACGGCTCGGTCAGACCGATCCTAAACCTAAAAAATCTGAATCTCTACTTGAAACGGTTCAAGTTCAAGATGGAATCACTCAGGGCAGTGATTTCCAGTCTGGAGTAGGGGGATTACATGGTGTGAGTAGACATAAAGGATGCTTACCTACATGTTCCCATTTATACTCTTCACTAGGCTTATCTGAGATTCGCGGTTCAGGACTGCCATTACCAGTTCCAGACGTTGCCTTTCGGTCTCTCCACGGCGCCGAGGGTATTCACCAAGGTGATGGTGGAGATGATGGTCCTCCTTCGTCGAAAAGGAGTCAATATAATTCCTAGTCTGGACGATCTCCTGATAAAGGTGAGATTCAGGGAGCAGTTGCTACAGAACATCACGCTCTCCCTGTCCATACTCCAACAACACGGTTGGATCATAAATTTTCCAACGTCACAGTTGGAACTGACGAAAAGATTGTCTTTTCTCGGGAAGATTCTGGACACAGAAGTTCAGAGAGTATTTCTTCCGGTGGAAAAGGCTCTGGAAATCCAGACAATGGTAAAACAGATATTGAAACCGTCAAGTGTGTCGATCCATCAGTGCATTCGGTTGTTGGGGAAAATGGTGGCCGCTTCCGAGGCCATACAGGTTGGCAGGTTCCATGCCAGAGTATTCCAGTGGGACCTGTTGGACAAGTGGTCGGGATCCCACCTACACATGCACCGGAAGATAGTCCTGTCGTCAAAAGCCAGGATTTTGCTCCTGTTGTGGCTACACAGTTCGCACCTACTAGAGGGACGCAGGTTCGGGATTCAGGACTGGGTCCTGGTAACCACGGATGCAAGTCTCCGAGGCTGGGGAGCTGTCACTCAGGGGGAAAGCTTCCAAGGAAAATGGTCAAGTCAGGAAGCCTTCCTTCACATAAACGTGCTGGAATTGAGAACCATTTACAACGGCCTTTGACAAGCGGTACATCTTCTTCAAGATCATCCCGTGCAGATCCAGTCGGACAATGTAACAGCAGTCATGTACATAAACAGGCAGGGCGGAACGAAAAGCGGAGCGGCAATGGCAGAGGTGACGAAGATCCTACTCTGGGCAGAAAGGCATGTAAAAGCTCTGTCGGCAATTTTTTTTTCCGGGAGTAGACAACTGGGAAGCAGACTTCCTCAGCAGACACAGTCTCCATCCAGGAGAGTGGGGCCTCCACCAAGAAGTCTTCGCAGAGGTGACAAGTCTTTGGGGAGTTCCTCAAGTAGACATGATGGCATCTCGTCTCAACAAGAAGCTTCAGAGATATTGTTCCAGGTCGAGAGACCCTCAAGCAGTAGCAGTGGATGCGCTGGTGGCCCAGTGGGTATTCCGGTCAGTGTATGTATTCCCTCCACTTCCGCTGATCCCAAAAGTTCTCAGGATCATAAGAAGAACAAGAGTTCGAGCAATCTTCATTGCCCCGGACTGGCCAAGGAGGGCTTGGTACCCAGATCTTCAGGAGTTGCTCATAAAAGAGCCTCGGCCTCTTCCTCTTCGCGAGGACTTGCTGCAGCAGGGGCCGTTCGTGTATCAAGACTTATCGCGGCTACGTTTGACGGCATGGCTGTTGAGCACCAGATCCCAACCCGAAAGGGTATTCCGAAAGAAGTCATTCCCACACTTATTCAGGCCAGGAAAGGAGTTACGTCGAAACATTACCACCGTATTTGGAGAAAATATGTGTCTTGGTGTGAATCCAAGAAGGCTTCTACGGAAGAGTTTCAATTGGGACGTTTTCTCCATTTTCTGCAGGCTGGTGTGGAGGCGGGCCTTCGATTGGGGTCAATCAAGGTCCAGATTTCGGCTTTGTCAATTTTCTTCAAGAAACAATTGCCCGCTATTCCAGAGGTACAGACCTTTGTGAAAGGTGTTCTGCACATCCAGCCTCCATTTGTGGCACCATGGGACCTTTAATGTGGTGTTGAAGTTCCTTCAATTGGATTGGTTTGAGCCTCTACAAGAGATAGAGTTGAAGTTTCTCACTTGGAAAGGGGTGATGCTTTTGGCATTGGCAAGGCGGATGTCTGAATTGGGGGGCCTTGTCTCACAAGAGCCCTTACCTGATCTTCCATAAAAATAGGGCAGAGTTGAGAACTTGCCAACATTTTCTTCCAAAGGTGGTTTCATCTTTCCACATAAACCAACCTATTGTGGTGCCAGTAGTTACTTACACGTTCACGGAGTCAAAGTCTCTAGATGTGGTTAGGGCTTTGAAGATTTATGTCACTAGAACAGCTAGGATACGGAAAACAGAGACTCTGTTTGTCCTGTATGCTCCCAACAAGATTGGGTGTCCTGCTTCCAAGCAGTGTATTGCGGGCTGGATCAGAGGTACGATTCAGCATGCACATTCTACGGCTGGATTGCCGTTACCTACGTCAGTGAAGGCCCATTCTACTAGGAAGGTGGGCTCATCCTGGGCGGCTGCCCGGAGAGTCTTGGCATTACAACTTTGCCGAGCAGCTACTTGGTCAGGGTCAAACACATTTGCTAAGTTCTACAAGTTTGACACCTTGGCCGATGAAGACCTCAAGTTCGGTCAATCGGTGCTGCAGGGTCATCCGCACTCTCCCGCCCGTACTGGAGCTTTGGTATAAACCCCATGGTCATGAAGTGGACCCCAGCATCCTCTAGGATGTATGAGAAAATAGGATTTTGATACCTACCGGTAAATCCTTTTCTCTAACGTCCTAGTGGATGCTGGGGACTCCGTAAGGACCATTGGGAATAGACGAGCTCCGCTGGAGACAGGGCACTTTAAGAAAGAATTAGGAATACTGGTGTGCACTGGCCCCTCCCTCTATGTCCCTCCTCCAGACCTCAGTTTGAATCTGTGCCCGGACGAGCTGGGTGCACATTAGTGAGCTCTCCTGAGCTTGCTGAATAGAAAGTGTTTTGTTAGGTTTTTTTTATTTTCAGAGATCTGCTGGCAACAGACTCTCTGCTACGTGGGACTGAGGGGAGAGAAGCAGACCTACTCACTGTGGATAGGTCGCGCTTCTTAGGCTACTGGACACCATTAGCTCCAGAGGGATCGAACACAGGAACTTAACCTTGGTCGTCCGATCCCAGAGCCGCGCCGCCATCCCCCTCGCAGAGCCAGAAGCCAGAAGCCGGCGTGAGAAGCAAGAAGACTTCGAAAGCGGCAGCAGGAGACTCCAGTCTTCATATGAGGTAGCGCACAGCACTGCAGCTGTGCGCCATTGCTCCCACATTAAACCCGCACTCTCCAGTCACTGTAGGGTGCAGGGGGGGGGGGGGGGCGGCACCCTTGGCAGCAATTAAGTACCTCTTGGCATAAAAGAGCATATATACAGTTGGGCACTGTATACATGCATGAGCCCCCGCAATTATTTTACACAAAATCGCGGGACAGAAGCCCGCCGCTGAGGGGGCGGGGCTTCTTCCTCAGCACTCACCAGCGCCATTTTCTCTCCACAGCTCCGCTGAGAGGAAGCTCCCCAGGCTCTCCCCTGCAGAATCACGGTAGAAAGAGGGTAAAAAGAGAGGAGGGGCACATAAATTTAGCACAAAATCAGTGTATACAGCAGCTACTGGGTAAACACTAAGTTACTGTGTAATCCCTGGGTCATATAGCGCTGAGGTGTGTGCTGGCATACTCTCTCTCTGTCTCTCCAAAGGGCCTTGTGGGGGTTCTGTCCTCAAATAGAGCATCCCCTGTGTGTTTGGTGTGTCGGTACGCTTGTGTCGACATGTTTGACGAGGAAGGCTATGTGGAAGCAGAGCAGGTACAGATGAATGTGGTATCGCCGCCGACACCCGATTGGATGGATATGTGGAAGGTTTTAAATGATAATGTTAATTCCCTGCATAAAAGGTTGGATAAAGCTGCAGCATTGGGACAGCCGGGGTCTCAACCCATGCCTGACCCTACAACGCAGGGGCCGTCAGGGTCTCAGAAGCGTCCACTATCCCAAATAGTTGACACAGATATCGACACAGATTCTGACTCCAGTGTCGATGGCGATGATGCAAAGTTGCAGCCTAAAATGGCTAAAGCCATCCACTACATGATTATAGCAATGAAGGATGTTTTACACATCTCAGAGGAAAACCCAGTCCCTGACAAGAGGGTTTATATGTTTGGGGAAAAAAGGCATGAGGTGACCTTTCCCCCTTCACATGAGTTAAATGAGTTATGTGAAAAAGCTTGGGAATCTCCAGATAGGAAAGTGCAGATTTCCAAACGGTTGCTTATGGCGTATCCTTTCCCGCCAACGGACAGGTTACGCTGGGAATCCTCCCCTAGGGTAGACAACTTTGACACTCTTATCTAAGAAGCTGGCCCTGCCGTCACAGGATACGGCCACCCTAAAGGATCCTGTGGATAGAAAGCAGGAAGGTATTCTGAAGTCCATTTATACACATTCAGGTACTCTGCTAAGGCTGGCAATTGCGTTGGCCTGGATGTGTAGTGCTGTCGCAGCATGGACAGATACTTTATCTGAGGAACTTGATACCTTGGACAAGGATACTATATTACTGACCCTGGGGCATATAAAAAACGCTGTCCTATATATGAGAGATGCCCAGAGAGATATTACCCTACTGGGCTCTAAAATAAATGCAATGTCGATTTCGGCCAGAAGGGTCCTGTGGACTCGGCAATGGACAGGTGATGCCGACTCAAAATGGCACATGGAGGTTTTACCTTAAAAGGGTGAGGCATTGTTTGGGGACGGTCTCTCGGACCTAGTTTCCACAGCTACGGCTGGGAAGTCAAATTTTTTGCCATATATTACCTCACAACCTAAGAAAGCACCGTATTACCAAATGCAGTCCTTTCGATCGCAAAGAGGCAAGAAAGTCCGAGGTGCGTCCTTTCTTGCCAGAGGCAGGGGTAGAGGAAAGAAGCTGCACGGCTTCCTCTAAATCCACCGCCTGACGCTGGGGGCGCGTCTCCGACATTTCAGCCACCAGTGGGTTCGATTACGGGTGGATCCCTGGGCTATACAGATTGTATCTCAGGGATACAAGCTGGAATTCGAAGTGATGCCTCCTCATCGTTACCTCAAATCGGCCCTGCCAGCTTCCCCCTTGGAGAGGGAAATAGTGTTAGCGGCAATTCACAAATTATATCTCCAGCAGGTGGTGGTGAAGGTTCCCCTCCTTCAACAGGGAAGGGGTTACTATTCCACAATGTTTGTGGTACCGAAACCGGACGGTTCGGTCAGACCCATTTTGAATTTAAAATCCCTGAACATTTACCTGAAAAGGTTCAAGTTCAAGATGGAATCGCTCAGAGCGGTCATTGCATGCCTGGAAGAGGGGGATTTTATGGTGTCTCTGGACATAAAGGATGCTTACCTGCATGTCCCCATTTATCCACCTCATCAGGAGTACCTCAGATTCGTGGTACAGGATTGTCATTACCAATTCCAGACATTGCCGTTTGGTCTCTCCACGGCACCGAGAATATTTACCAAGATAATGGCGGAGATGATGGTGCTCCTGCGAAAGCAAGGAGTCACAATTATCCCATACTTGGACGATCTCATAAAGGCGAGGTCCAGAGAGCAGTTACTGATCAGCGTAGCACGCTCTCGGGAAGTGTTACAACAGCACGGCTGGATTCTGAATATTCCAAAGTCGCAGCTGATTCCTATGACGCGTCTGCCCTTCCTGGGCATGATTCTGGACACAGACCAGAAGAAGGTTTTTCTCCCGATGGAGAAGGCTCAGGAACTCATGACACTAGTCAGAGACCTCTTAAAGCCAAAACGGGTGTTGGTGCATCACTGCACGCGAGTCCTGGGGAAGATGGTGGCATCATACGAGGCCATTCTCTTCGGCAGGTTCCATGCGAGGACCTTTCAATGGGATCTGTTGGACAAGTGGTCCGGATCACATCTACAGATGCATCGGCTGATCACCCTATCCCCCAGGGCCAGGGTGTCTCTTCTGTGGTGGCTGCAGAGTGCTCACCTTCTCGAGGGTCGCAGATTCGGCATTCAGGACTGGGTCCTGGTGACCACGAATGCAAGCCTCCGAGGGTGGGGGGCAGTCACACAGGGAAGAAATTTCCAGGGTCTGTGGTCAAGTCAGGAGACTTGCCTTCACATCAATATCCTGGAACTAAGGGCCATATACAACGCCCTAAGTCAAGCGGAGACCCTGCTTCGCAACCAATCGGTGCTGATTCAACCAGACAACATCACCGCAGTGGCTCATGTAAACCGCCAAGGCGGCACAAGGAGCGGGGTGGCGATGGCGGAAGCCACCAGGATTCTTCGCTGGGCAGAGAATCACGTGAGAGCACTGTCAGCAGTGTTCATTCCGGGAGTGGACAACTGGGAAGCAGACTTCCTCAGCAGGCACAACCTCCACCCGGGAGAGTGGGGACTTCATCAAGAAGTCTTCGCGCAGATTGCCAGTCGGTGGGAGCGGCCACAGGTGGACATGATGGCATCCCGCCTCAACAAAAAACTACAGAGGTATTGCGCCAGGCTAAGAGACCCTCAGGCAATAGCTGTAGAAGCACTAGTGACACCGTGGGTGTTCCAGTCGGTTTATGTGTTTCATCCTCTTCCTCTCTTACCCAAGGTGCTGAGAATCATAAGGAAAAGAGGAGTGAGAACAATACTAATTGTTCCGGATTGGCCAAGAAGGACTTGGTATCCAGAGCTGCAAGAAATGCTCACAGAGGACCCATGGCCTCTGCCTCTAAGACAGGACTTGTTGCAACAGGGGCCCTGTCTGTTCCAAGACTCACCGCGGCTGCGTTTGATGGCATGGCGGTTGAACGCCGGATCCTAGCAGAAAAAGGGATTCCGGATGAGGTTATTCCTACGCTAATAAAGGCTAGGAAGGACGTGACGGCTAAACATTATCGCCGTATATGGCAAAAATATGTTGCTTGGTGTGAGGCCAGGAATGCCCCTACAGAGGAATTCCAGCTGGGCCGTTTCCGTCACTTCCTACAGTCGGGAGTGACTTTGGGCCTAAAATTGGTGTCCATTAAGGTCCAGATTTCGGCCCTATCAATTTTCTTTCAAAAAGTACTGGCTTCTTTGCCTGAAGTTCAGACATTTGTAAAGGGAGTGCTGCATATTCAGCCCCCGTTTATGCCTCCAGTGGCACCTTGGGATCTTAATGTGGTGTTGCGTTTCCTGAAATCACACTGGTTTGAGCCACTTAAAACCGTGGAGTTAAAATATCTCACGTGGAAGGTGGTCATGCTATTAGCCTTGGCTTTGGCGAGGCGAGTGTCAGAATTGGCGGCTTTGTCACATAAAAGCCCCTAACTGGTTTTCCATATGGATAGGGCAGAATTGCGGACTCGTCCGCAATTTCTGCCAAAAGTGGTGTCATCTTTTCATATGAACCAACCTATTGTGGTGCCTGTGGCTACTCGTGACTTGGAGGATTCTGAGTTACTGGATGTAGTCAGGGCTTTGAAGGTTTATGTCGCCAGAACGGCTAGAGTCAGGATAACTGAGTTGCTGTTTATCCTGTATGCATCCAACAAGCTGGGTGCTCCTGCTTCAAAGCAAACTATTGCTCGCTGGATCTGTCTGGCTGGGTGGCTCTGGGGTGTCCTGCCCCCCGGACCTGAACCCCTATAGTTAGTGTTAGGGACTTACCCAATGAGAGGCTACCTTGATGCGGTGGGTAAGCTCATAGCCCTGGCCAGGAATATGCTAAGTGCCTCTGGTTACTACAGGTTGAGCTAGTGTGAGATAGTGCACCTGCTACCTTTTCCCTCTGTACACTTTACTAAGTCTCAAGCAGAGTAGCACCTCACTACCTAATTAAGGTGTGCAAATTAGGGCCCTTTTCCCTCTGTAACACGATTCAGCAGGCTCATTCTGCGGCTGGCTTGCCGCCTCCAAAATCAGTAAAAGCCCATTCCACAAGGAAGGTGGGCTGTTCTTGGGCGGCTGCCCGAGGGGTCTCGGCGTTACAGCTTTGCCGAGCGGCTACTTGGTCGGGTTCAAACACCTTTGCAAAGTTCTACAAGTTTGATACCCTGGCTGAGGAGGACCTTGAGTTTGCTCATTCGGTGCTGCAGAGTCATCCGCACTCTCCCGCCCATTTGGGGTGCTTTGGTATAATCCCCATGGTCCTTACGGAGTCCCCAGCATCCACTAGGACATTAGAGAAAATAAGATTTTACTTACCGGTAAATCTATTTCTCGTAGTCCGTAGTGGATGCTGGGAGCCCGTCCCAAGTGCGGACTTCTTCTGCAATACTTGTATATAGTTATTGCTTAAATAAGGGTTATTTTATGGTTGCATCAGGTTTATCTGATGCTCTGTTGTTGTTCATACTGTTAACTGGGTAAGTTTATCACGAGTTATACGGTGTGATTGGTGTGGCTGGTATGAGTCTTGCCCTGGATTCCAAAATCCTTTCCTTGTACTGTCAGCTCTTCCGGGCACAGTTTCCTTAACTGAGGTCTGGAGGAGGGACATAGAGGGAGGAGCCAGTGCACACCAGTATTCCTAATTCTTACTTAAAGTGCCCTGTCTCCAGCGGAGCCCGTCTATTACCCGTCTATTTAAGAGCAATATTATCAAGGCCTGCAGTCAGGACTTGGCCTGCTTGCAATTGTGAAGAATGCAATTGTTAAGAATATGATTTAAGAATGGAGTTAGAACCGAAACTGAAAAGCATTTCTCCTCTCTTCACAGGTAAAAACACCATCTTCATGCTTGTATATCTGAGTCTCTCATCTCTCTCTGGCTACACTTTTCACACCCCAAGAAAGTTTGTCTGCAAATGTCTGTGATCCTTCTTCAATGCAAAATAACCTCTGTTAATTAGCTGAACTTCTGATTGCATACCTCCCCCTTTGCCAGCTGATATAGTTGGAGCATTTAAGAGCAATATTATCAAGGCCTGCAGTCAGGACTTGGCCTGCTTGCAATTGTGAAGAATGCAATTGTTAAGAATATGATTTAAGAATGGAGTTAGAACCGGAACTGGTAACCATTTCTCCTCTCTTCACAGGTAAAAACACCATGTTCATGCTTGTATATCTGAGTCTCTCATCTCTCTCTGGCTACACTTTTCACACCCCAAGAAAGTTTGTCTGCAAATGTCTGTGATCCTTCTTCAATGCAAAATAACCTCTGTTAATTAGCTGAACTTCTGATTGCATACCTCCCCCTTTGCCAGCTGATATAGTTGGAGCATTTAAGAGCAATATTATCAAGGCCTGCAGTCAGGACTTGGCCTGCTTGCAATTGTGAAGAATGCAATTATTAAGAATATGATTTAAGAATGGAGTTAGAACTGGATTTGGACTACGCTAAAATCTCGAATAATACAATTTCCCCAAACACTGCAACTCGGGACCATCATGTGGCCTCTCCTCCCCTCTGCCTTGAGAACACCAGGACCAATGCCTGCTACTTCTCTGTCCAAGAACATCATGACTGCCCCCAAGACTACCCCTCAAGCTGAGCAGGGAACTGAGGGGCGTGCGCATCAGGACCAGATTTTGCTGGGTCAGTTCCATTGGACATTAGTGTGCACTCCACATTCTTACACCCACCCGCACTGCTCCCCACACTCTCACACCCACCCGCACTGCTCTCATGAGACCAGGACATTTATCATTTTCACAAATTAATGTTTTCCTGCAAATGTGTCTTTCTCTTCTTTCTTCTTACAGGGTACTTTCTTTCTCCCCACTGTGTGCTATTCCTGTAATGTGTGCCTCCATTGGTTGCACACCCTGCCAGCAGTAACCTACACAGTGCGCCTCACATGGCTGCCTCGGATGGTTCCTCCATGGGCAGGGTGTGCTTCATTTGGATCTTTCCATGCAGGGTATAGCATACTCCTACACTCGTGTCAGCTTTCCCGTGAATGCATTTGGCCCTTGTATGGCTCATCTCCCACTGTGTAACCTTCGTAGTGCGCCCAACATGGCTGCCTCATCTGGTAAACTTGTGGATGGGATGAAAAATACATGGACCTGATGGTTTTACTGGAACCCTACTCTGAACCTAAGGACTCTGCAATCTCCCCGTTTTGTGTTCTCTTCTAGGGGTGGACTATTCCACCCTGGGTAATCCTACGCAGAGCGCCTAAGATGGCTGCCGCACCTGGTACCTTGTGAGGGTGGAATACACAACCCCTGGAGGTTATTACCCAAAATGCTTACACCAACCCTGCATTATGCTTTCTGTCTTTATTGTCTGTGTGGTTTATCTTTTGATGTAATACTTAAATCTTCTGTATTATGTGCATTGTTTGAGTTCTAGTTGGCGCCGCGGATGGCTGCCTCGGTGCTGCTCTGCCAAGCAGCCTTTGTGTTTAGTCCTACATGTATAATATGTCTAATATGTTGAGTCTATTGTACAGTTGCAATGTGCAGTATCAACTCATACGTGTAATGTGTGTAATGTATGCTATGTTCTTCCCCCTTCGTATGCTATGTATTCCCCCTTCATGTTGCTGCTTGGCGATGCATTGTACCACAAAGAATTCCTAGTGTACGTGAGTACACCTGGCCAATAAAGCTGATTCTGATTACCCATGGTCCTTACGGAGTCCCCAGCATCCGCTACGGACTACGAGAAATAGATTTACCGGTAAGTAAAATCTTATTTTCTTCTAGTCCGTAGAGGATGCTGGGCGCTCGTCCCAGTGCGTACTTTACCTGCAGTTTTGTTCATTTTGGTTACACAAGTTGTGTTACATTTGTTTTCAGCATGTTGCTGTAAATGGTTCATGCCTGTTGGCGTGTGATATGTTGAATGCCATGTTGTGCAGCATGGTTGAGGTGTGAGCTGGTAAGTATATCATCACTAGTGTTAAAGTAAATACTTTCCTCGAAGTGTCCGTCTCCCTGGGCACAGTTCCTATAACTGAGGTCTGGAGGAGGGGCATAGAGGGAGGAGCCAGTTCACTCCCATTGAAAAGTCTTAAGAGTGCCCATGGCTCCTGCGGAACCGTCTATTCCCCATGGTCATGAAGTGGACCCCAGCATCCTCTACGGATTAGGAGAAAAGGATTTACCGGTAGGTATCAAAATCCTATTTTCTGCGAGGTACACTGGATTCCACAGGGTTCCCACCCTGACGCACTTAGCTTCTTTGGGTTGGTATGGCATTAGCCACTGATACCGTCTCCTGTCGTGAGAATGTGTGGTCGGTGGCTACTAACTGTTGTCATCTTTTACCTGCTGCTGCATTGGACTGGTTAACAAAACTGAGCTCCTGTGCATGGAGGCGGGGTTATAGAGGAGGTGGCGCTATGCATCCTGGGAACAGTCAAAGCTTTTAGCCTGTTGGTGCCTCGGATCAAAATCCTACTCTTTGTGTACTCTTCCTGTGGAATCCAGTGTAACTCGCAGAAAGAGATTTAACAAAGGTAAGTTCTTACCATAAATCTCATTATTATTGTTATTATTATTGTTGTTGTCATTATTATTATAATTATTATACAGGGGGAACAGCCTGTGGTGTCCTGTTATTATTATTATACAGCGGGAGCGGTCTGTGGTGTCCTGTTATTATTATTATTATTATTATTATTATTATTATTATTATTATAATACAGGGGGAGCAGCCTGTTGTGTCCTATTAATATTATTTTTTTGCAGGGGGAGCAGCCTGTGGTGTCATTTTATTATTACTATAAAAGGAGAGCAGAATGGGATGTCCTGTTGTTATTAGTGTTAGACAGAGGGAGCAGGTTTTTTGTGTATGGTTATTATTATACAGGGAGAGCAGCTTGTGGTGTCCTGGTAGTATTATTATTATTATTATTATTATTATTATTATTATTATACATTGGGAGTGGTGGTGATGTCCTAAAATACAGGAGGAATGGACTGAGGTGTCCTGCTTTTAAAGGCAAGTGTTATTATTTTTATACTGGGGTGCAGCCTTTAGTGTCGTTGTTGTTGTTGTTGTTATTATTATAATATGTAATTGTGGGGATTGAAAATTTTTCTCAAATTCTAGGATATATTAAAGCAGGGACCATATTATCCCTGGCATGTGTAACAGATGATAATTGCAGCAGTATGAAGCAAATGTATATCAGACTCCTGGAAGTGTCACTGTGACATCACTTATATCTATAGTTATAATACAGGGACCTGACTGGGGAGATGATGGGATCTGGGAGTGTCACAGTGACATCACTTATATCTATAGTAATAATACAGGGACATGACTGGGGAGATGAGGGGATCTGGGTGCGTCACAGTGACGTCACTTATATCTATAATAATAATACAGGGACATGACTGGGTAGGTGATGGGATCTGCGAGTGTCACTGTGACATCACTTATATCTATAGTAATAATACAGGGACATGATTGGGGAGGTGAGGGGATCTGGGAGCATCACAGTGACATCACTTATATCTATTACAGGACATTACTGGGGAGGTGAGGTTATCTGGGAATATTTACAGTGATATTGATGTCTCCCCCATTTCGCAGGATTACACTGTAGTGAAGAAGACATCCGGTTTTAGGCGCCGCGGTCCGGGGCTTCCTCCTTGCCCGGCGCCTAGCAACTAGGGACGCCGTGCGCACTGAGCCACCTGGTCCCTAGCAACGCTAGTACGCCGTGCGCGCTGAGCCGCCAGGTCCCTAGCAACGCGGACGCCACTGGTGGACCGCGTTCCCCGTTGCATGCTGCTCATGTTTGGTGAACGTCTGTTCCTGGTTAGCTGTGTCCGGTCCCACCAGTTCTCTGAGTTCCTGAATCTTGGAGTTAGTCACCTGGTCCCATGGAGTTCTTCTGGTCCTAAGTTACCTGTGGCAGTCGATTGAGGTTCTCTCTTGGTTTCGTGAGTTGCGGCCCTGCCGCATGTTGTGGCCTAGGGCACTTTAGTATTATTTCATTGTACTGGTGCATTTGCGGAGGTTTCCGCTTCCATAGTCCTCTCCGGTACTCGGCGGTGCCGTGTAGGAGAGTGGACAAGTGGAATATTTTGGTTGTTCTTTTCCCTGGCGGTAATCCGCACATACTTTTAGTTTCAGGTTTGCCAGTAGCCCCTGGCCTTGTTGATTAGTTAGAGGGCCCCTTGTTATCACCCTGTCTCAGTTCACTCTTTGTCTCTCATTAAGACCTGAGGGGGCATCGGAGTTGGGCAGATGTAATCCGCCCTTCAAACGCGGCTGCCATGGACCCAAGAAACCATAGTCTCGCAAGAGTGTACTGACAGCACGGGTGAGACAATGGAGATAGGGTGCCAGGGGCTATTCCCATTCCATTTCCCTTTCCCAGCATTACGTCCTGGTACTCAGGTCCCACCGTATAAGATCTACCCTGACCTGAGTGTCAGGATCATAACATTCGGTGAGTGTGAGACACTCAGCAGCCATCCTCGTGTGTCAGGTGGACTAAGCAGGACCCAGAGCTCCATCGCGGTGCCTCCACCTCAGTCACTGATACATAAGAGACACAATGACCAGAAGCTCCTGGAACTCACCAAAAGATCATTCAGCTGCTGACTGGAGAGGTGACTGCTGGGAATGGGGCATTATACTGTAACACCAGGTGACGTGTCTGGGCAATAACTGGAGAGGTGACTGCTGGGAATTGGGCATTATACAATAACACCGGGAGACGTGTCTGGGCGATGACTGGAGAGGTGATTGCTGGAAATGGGGCATTATACAGTAACACCAGGGGATGTGTCTGGGTGATGTCTGGAGAGGTGAATGCTGGGGATAGGGCATTATACAGTAACACCAGCAGACGTGTCTGGATTTTGACTGGAGAGATGACTGCTGGGAATATGGCATTATACAGTAACACCAGCGGATGTGTCCGGGTGATGACTGGAGAGGTGACTGCTGGGAATGGGACATTATACAGTAACACCAGGGGACGTGTCCTGGTGATGACTGGAGAGGTGACTGCTGGGAATGGGACATTATTCAGTACCACCAGGGGGTGTGTCTGGGTGGTGACTGGAGAGGTGACTGCCGGGAATGGGGCATTATACAGTAACACCAGGGGATGTGTCTGGGTTATGACTGGAGAGGTGACTGCTGGGAATGGGACATTATACAGTAACACCAGGGTACGTGTCCTGGTGATGACTGGAGAGGTGACTGCTGGGAATGGGGCATTATACAGTAACACCAGGGGATGTGTCTGGGTTATGACTGGAGAGGTGACTGCTGGGAATGGGACATTATACAGTAACACCAGGGGATGTGTCCTGGTGATGACTGGAGAGGTGACTGCTGGGAGTGGGGCATTATACAGTAACACCGGGGGACGTGTCTGGGGGATGACTAGAGAGGTGACTGCTGGGAATGGGACATTATACAGTAACACCAGGGGACGTGTCTGGGTGATAACTGGAGAGGTGACTGCTGGGAATGGGGCATTATACAGTAACACCAGGAGATGTGTCTGGGTGATGACTGGAGAGATGACTGCTGGGAATGGGACATTATACAGTAACACCAGGGGACGTGTCTGGGTGATGACTGGAGAGGTGACTGCTGGGAATTGGACATTATACAGTAACACTGGGGGATGTGTCTGGGTGATGACTGGAGAGGTGACTGCTGGGAATGGGACATTATACAGTAACACCAGGGGACGTGTCTGGGTGATGACTGGAGAGGTGACTGCTGGGCATGGGGCATTATACAGTAACATCAGGGGATGTGTCTGGGTGATGACTGTATCACTGTTTGTGTCAGGGTCCTATAAGGTGTCAGGATGTCACTGTCTATGTCTCCATGCAGGAGGGGGAGTATATAGAGGAACACAGGGGTCTGTACAAGGACGTGATGATGGAGAATCACCGGCCCCTCACATCACTGGGTAAGAGGAGACTGTCATGTATTGTACAGGGGAGAGCAGGTATGGGGGCCCCTATATACACACATCATCTGATAATCACATATATACACTGTACTCAGTCACTGTGTGTCTCCTACAGGTGGGCCCAGTAACAGAGATACCGCAGAGAGATGTCCCCATCCTCTATATTCCCAGGATTGTACAGAGGAGAATCACAGGACCCCACAGGAGGATCAGGTAGGTGGGAGGAATACGTACGATTTACATGCACCCTCTATAAGGTGTTGTGGTATTATACTGTTTCACCTCAGTTTAATCTGACTGTATGCAAATGTCATTATAGTGTTTTTTTTGTTTTTTTTTAGGAAGAACGTCTGTCTGATATTAAAACAGAAGATATAGAGGGAGAAGAAGAGACGTATGTGACTGATATAAAGGCAGAAGATATAGAGGGAGAAGAAGAGACGTATGTGACTGATATAAAGGCAGAAGATATAGAGGGAGAAGAAGAGACGTATGTGACTGATATGAAGGCAGAAGATACAGAGGGAGAAGAAGAGACGTATGTGACTGATATAAAGGCAGAAGATATAGAGGGAGAAGAAGAGACGTACGTGACTGATATGAAGGCAGAAGATATATAGAGAGAAGAAGAGACGTATGTGACTTATATGAAGGCAAAAGATATAGAGGGAGAAGAAGAGACGTATGTGACTGATATAAAGGCAGAAGATATAGAGGGAGAAGAAGAGACGTATGTGACTGATATAAAGGCAGAAGATATAGTGGGAGAAGATGAGACGTATGTGACTGATATGAAGGCAAAAGATATAGAGGGAGAAGAAGAGACGTATGTGACTGATATAAAGGCAGAAGATATAGAGGGAGAAGAAGAGACGTATGTGACTGATATAAAGGCAGAAGATATAGAGGGAGAAGAAGAGACGTATGTGACTGATATAAAGGCAGAAGATATAGAGAGAGAAGAAGAGACGTATGTGACTGATTTAAAGGCAGAAGATATATAGAGAGAAGAAGAGACGTATGTGACTGATATGAAGGCAGAAGATACAGAGGGAGAAGAAGAGACGTATGTGACTGATATAAAGGCAGAAGATATAGAGGGAGAAGAAGAGACATATGTGACTGATATGAAGGCAGAAGATATATAGAGAGAAGAAGAGACGTATGTGACTGATATGAAGGCAGAAGATATAGAGGGAGAAGATGAGACGTATGTGACTGATATGAAGGCAAAAGATATAGAGGGAGAAGAAGAGACGTATGTGACTGATATAAAGGCAGAAGATATAGAGGGAGAAGAAGAGACGTATGTGACTGATATAAAGGCAGAAGATATAGAGGGAGAAGAAGAGACGTATGTGACTGATATAAAGGCAGAAGATATATAGAGAGAAGAAGAGACGTATGTGACTGATATGAAGGCAGAAGATACAGAGGGAGAAGAAGAGACGTATGTGACTGATATGAAGGCAGAAGATACAGAGGGAGAAGAAGAGACGTATGTAACTGATATGAAGGCAGAAGATATAGAGGGAGAAGAAGAGACGTATGTGACTGATGTGAAGTCAGAAGATGTAGGGGGAGAAGAGGAGACCTATGTGAGGGAAGATCATCAGTGTAAGGAGAAGGAAATCCCTACAGATATCATCACAGGTCAGTAATAAACACTTATTACAGAAAAGAGTCACATATTCTCTTTGCTCAGTCACTACAGCAATCTCTTATCCTACACCCTCCTCTGTACAAACTAATGAGGAACATGTATTTTCCCAGTGGGGGAGTCAGGAGACATCAGCCCCTATTATACTCCTGCTGTCCCCCTCACATCATGTCACTGAGTATTACAAGCCCAGAGATCTGACCAGTCTCCTACCCATACTCTCTGGTGTATCTCTTACATCAGGAGCCATCAGCCCCTATTATACTCCTGCTCTCCCCTCACATCATGTCACTGTGTGTTACCAGCCCAGAGATCTGACCAGTCTCCTCCCCACACTCTCTGGTGTATCTCATACATCAGCCCCTATTATACTCCTGCTCTCCACTCACATCATGTCACTGTGTATTACCAGCCCAGAGATCTGACCAGTCTCCTCCCCACACACACTCTGGTGTATCTCATACATCAGGAGCCATCAGCCCCTATTATACTCCTGCTCTCCCCTCACATCATGTCACTGTGTCACCAGCAGCCATACTGTGTGCTAGCAGTACCTCTGCCTATGGTATTACATGCTATATTATGTACGCTATGGATGTGTTATTTGTGGCATGGTGTGGCTGCTTGCTGGGGCACAGGCTCGGGGTTCCTCATGCCACGTGACACAATGCTTAGGAAATATCTGGCGCAGCTCCTGTCATGTATCCACATGCTCCTGTAACATCCGGCCTCAGGGAATTGGCTAATGAGCGGCTCCTGTTACTGAATTGGCAGCATCTGAGTCTTGCTACCGTCGCCTTAGGTATATAATACATTTATTGAGCTTGTCTATGGGAACCTGCATTCAGAATCCTGCACCTTCCCTGCTGATTACCTGTCCCCTGGCACTTGGATGACGGCCTTCTCTGGCTTCTGATCCATGGCCTTAAGGTCACCCCAATGGTTAGTAATGGAAGTATCTTCAGAAGCGTTCACGTCTAAGTAGGAGGACAATGCCTCTTGCAAAATTATGGTGCCTTCAGCATCCATTAACATATAATCCTGCAATCTTCAAGGTGGTAAAGGAGGAGTAGTGGGAAAAGATGACCAGGACCATATCAGAGGGGTGGGATCAGACCATGAAATTGTTGTCGGTAGAAAAACTCAAGTGACCAGGTTCTGGCATACAATGTGATAAATATGGAGACTGACACAGGACATATTATAAAGATAAGAATTTATTTCTCTAAGTTACAACAAAGAAAACCTGCAAATAACAAGTTATACTCCGTTACAATAATAGCAAGAGCAAATTATTATACTCAGCTCTTATCTCAGATGTTATAAGATCTGTCCCAGATGATGGTCATCGATTATGTAGTTTAAACAATATAGTTCAGTCGCCCTCAGGGTCCCTTTTTAATAACTCTGTCTGAATTTATTAAACTGAGGTGGGTTTATAGAAATCTGTATCTGCTGCAGACAGAACCGGCTATCGGAACTAACCTGCTATGTGTAATTGTCTAGGCTTTATACCCCTGCAAGGATACGCTAACATTGTCTTACCAGATATTACATTCAGGGTCTGTGATGCTGGGTGCAGTAGTCCTTCAGTATAACATAATTTATCTTATCCTGGACAACTGTCCCCTTCCACCTACTTATGAACACCATACCCCAAACATCTTACTAGACAGTTTCCATCTGAGATTCTGATAACAGGAACATATATCTATAATAATCAGCCAGCCTAAAAGCTGTGTATATTCTTCTCACTAATCCTAACAAAATGTTCATATATAAAGCAATGAGGTCATACATATACAAAATGGAGTTACACATGGACAAAATGGCATCTAAAAAGTATTTAAAAAATATCACCCCATACACAAATATATCAATGCGAGGGATCAATTGTAACGACCTAGAAGAAGGTCTATTCTCTAATATGAGCTGTGTACAGCAGAGTAATAAGTATAATCACGCACACCTGGATGTCTAATTCTCTGAGTATCATAGAGGTCAAATTCAGCTAATAAAGGGAGCATGAGGAAGCTGAGGAACGGGCGGCATCACTGGTCTGTTCATCAGTAGTGGAGGATCTATCAAGATGAGGGTCTGGAGCAAGAGTAACATCTCCCAAAAGGAGAAGTGCAATTTCTTATAGATTTTGAATTTTTTTTTTAAAGAAATCGGGGCTGTCAGGCATTAGGGGCATAGAGAGAAGTGAGGGGGACATATTTATAATGAATTTTCCCAACTAGAATCCAATATCTACCATTGCAATCCACCCACTTGCTTTCCAGTTGAAAGGGGTATGATCTATTAGAAAGGGTGGCTACACCACAGGGGATATAGCATGTTGGGTAGTTATTGGTAAACTGAGGGGGAGAGTGCAATGGAACATGTGATTCCTGAATGGCCACCACCTCCGCCTTCTGGTCAGCAAAATATTTTAGTGCAAGACGTCTCTTACAGGGAGAATTGAGACCTTTTACATTGAGACTTAAAAACTTCACCGTTGATAGACAGATATCAGATTATGGTATGAAACCTCTAGGATCATCAGTGTAAAGTCCAATAGAGTATGTAGGGTGCGTGCATACTTCAAACTATCAAATAACAGAAAAAATAAATAAAATAGGGAACAAAAATGGGAGACAAACAGAAATAGCGTCCATAAAGGAGCTAGAGATTTCGTCACTAGTGTACCGTGACAGAAAGGCGGAATAAGGTGGCAGTCGGGCCTAAAAGAGATACCCACCGACTACCCCAAGTAGCCATACGAGAGTGCAAAATATAGTCATCATAGTAACAATTGTACAAAGAAATATCAAATGTCAATGTATCCAAAGGATGTAAAGGCCAAGAACATGGCCTGATATCCAATTTAGGTTCTACCAACACCGTTATAAGGGCAACAGGATGTTAGACGAATCAGTCATGCTTTGCCTGAACACCTAAGCATTATGGAAAGGAATAACTAAAAGTAACAGTGGAAAGAATATCAGACCGTATACATTATAGCAATTAAAAAGCACAGGAAATAAAGATAAAAAAAATACGTTTTATACCCATAACAAGAACAAATAAATCTGGCCCAAAAATAGATCCATGCCCAGTAACTTAGTCCCAGTTGTCACATGTTATAGTAGGAAACAGATTCTCAAAGTGTCTGCAACAGTCTTAGTCCTTTACCATATTACTTTGAGACGGAAGACAACTCCTCCGGGATTGGTTTAGCTAAAGTGTCATGAAGGACTGTCAACAGGAGTGTCCCACTCTTTCAGAACAGCAGGGCCATCCTCAGGTGATGGTATCACTGTGAAGGCGCCGTTTTGCATTACAATAATCTCAGTAGGAAAGCCCCATATGTATTGCACATGTCCTTGAGTGGAATAGACGCCTTTTGGCCAGTGTCACAGAAGAAATATTCGGATATAGCTGCAGATTATCCAGACACTCAGCCGTGGATGAGGAAAACAAAGCAGCCTGTAGAATGTGTTCTTTAATATGAAAAAAGTGGACCCTGAGCAGAGTGTCCCTCAGTGCTTGGATAGAGGCCTGTTAGGACTTTGGGAGTCTATGGATCCTATCAGTAAGAAGGTCCACGGCAGAAGCCTTCGGTAAAAGTTTCTGAATGAGGTCCATGGCATAATCATAAAGCTCAGCATTTGTAACAGAATCCGGAATGCCCATTATTCTGATATTATTTCTCCGAGACCAGTCTTCTAAATCAATGACTTTATCACGAATGGAGACCATGTCTTCCTGAAGGGTGTCATGTGCTGAAATCAGATCTTTGTGAGACGCAACATTCTCATCTTAATCTGTACGAGGGCCAATCTCACTGATATCGGACCTCAAAGCTTGAATATTAGAGTTAAGTTCTGAGGTTATTTCAGTCCTTAAATGTAAATAACAGAGAATGTATAGAGCGTAGAGTAACAGGACCATCTAGAGTGTCTTAAGACGTCTTCAGCCATTACAGCTGGGCTGTGCATTTACAAGTAGAAGCAGATGATGTTGTAGCGGTCTCAGAAGGACCACCTGAATTCGAGGTACCAAAGAGATGGACAGGAGGGTCCGATTTTGTACCTTTTGAACCTTTTTTGGAGGCACGGTAAGCTGGAAACAGCAGTAGTACGCTGTCAGGAGGTTACATCAAGATGACTCAGTTCAAAATGACATTCTTAGTCGGGGTGACGGGAGTATACGAGCCACAATTTCAAGTAAACATGATGTAATGCAAATTAAATAACACAGTAATGACTGAGAAATTCCACTAGACGTCAGCGTGATCACAGAAGTGAAGTACTCAGCACAGAAAGACACACGTGGTAAAATATAATCGTGAATCAATCCACAATATTTTATACTGTGAGGTTGTAATAAATTACGGTGTAATGAGCTGTGCTCAGATGATTCTTGATACTATGCTCTGCATGTAGACTGAGAGGAAGTAGAATATAGTTGTACCATATAAATAGGTAGTTTCACCTCCAGGAAAATGCTTCAATTCAGTGTAGTGACCCCGTTCCAGCTGTCAGGACACTTATTTAGCAGCTTAGATCAATTTCAAACCTTATTGAAGACAGATGCAGAAGGCAAAGCATGTGATGGCCAGGGTTAGGATCCAAAATGGCAGCCACCTCACTTCCCAATATCACCACCGGGGACTGTGGGCAGCCCGTTCTGTCCCAGCAGTAGCGGGAGCTGCGCACCCGTATGTGCGGGACAGTGAACTCCCGCCCGAGGCAAAAGCATCTCCAAGTCAGGAGAGACTGGTCGCAACCAGCCCCGAATTACAGCCCGCGGCTTTACTAGGCCGCGGCGGTGAACGGTGGCTGGTGCAAGCAGAGTTATGCGGCTATAGGACAGGAGGAGGGCTGGGACTTAATAGATTAGGTCTTGGTCCCAGCGGCGGCTGGGAGCTGTCAGGTAGGGTAGATAAGAAGCCACTTAGTGAGGAGAACTCCAGAAAGCACGTCTGGATGGACTCCGCCCACGCCCCTCTTATTTAATATTTTATATACTTACAGTGGTGACGGTTTGGTACATCCCTGCAAAGGCAGATCCAATCTCTTTCTCATCAGACTCTGCTGTCTTCCCTGCACTCTCACTCAGATGTTCACTGCTTTCAGTAGCACACATATGAGAAGCAGAAGTATGGCGGCAGCTGTATAGATCCTGATATGTAATTCTCTGTATCGTACTTGCCGTATACACATCCTTATTACTATTGAGAGTATGGAGGAAAGACACTGATTATGTGGGTGTTAAAGTGGATTATAACTTAGCAAATGATGATTGAAGGGTATTATATGGTGTATTGCATGTAAAGTACCTTGTTCCACACCTACTCTGTTATAGCAATATACCTTATATAAGGGTGAGTAACACATGTACAGGCTTACCAGCGTATGAACACACACGTAAAGGAATGCTACCTTACCAATGCTTCCAGGAGTAACGTTAGGAGACATTTCTCTGATCCATCAGCTCATATGACTGATGTTATTGTTCATCTAGAATCTCCAATTCATACGATATGTTCCCCATCCATTGTTTTACATTGGTGCTGACATAGGACTTGGCGAGTGACTACATCTCCATTTATACTTCATGGTTAGTTACCAGTACAAGAGAGATATATCTAAGTCTTATTATAATATTACATTTGTTATTGTGAGTGTTCTCAGGAGGGTGGACACAATGATAGTCTGAGACACAATATTATAAAGCCTTCATTAAAAAATATGTTTTAATATACACACATTTACAATTAAGTGTCCCAGAGAGTCGTCTTCTCCTATTGTTTACAAGATTAATATTGTTACAGAAAATTTCACATTTCCATAATGTATTTTACTTCCAGCAGATGGACACACAAGCAGGAATATCTCCGAAGGACATCTAATGTTATCCCCGGATTGTGAAATAAAAGATAATGACAGTAGACCGGATTCTCCAAGAGATGATCCTATTACCCCAATTATACATCCAGCTCTATCAGCTGGTCCCTCTGATCCTGGGAAATGTTCTCCTGATCACTCTGATATTGGTGCATCTGTTACAGCTCTGTTAGTAGATACAGGGTTTCCCTGTTCTATAGATGCCAAATGTTTTACACAGAACACAAATCTTATTACCCATCAACCAGCTAAGGCAGATGAGAGGCCACTTCCATGTTCTGAGTGTGGGAAATGTTTTACACAGAAATCAGATCTAATTACACATCATCGAAGTCACACAGGTGAGAAGTCATTTCCATGTTCTGAGTGTGGGAAATGTTTTACATACAAAACACTTGTAATACATAAGAGAATACATACAGGTGAAAAACCATATTCCTGTTCTGAGTGTGGGAAATGTTTTACATACAAAACAACTCTTGATTGCACATAAGAGAAGTCACACAGGTGAGAATCAATTTCCTTGCTCTGAGTGCGGAAAATGTTTTACCTGGAAATCACAACTTGTTATACATCAGCGAAGTCACACAGGTGAGAGACTGTTTCCATGTTCTGAGTGTGGGAAATGTTTTGCACACAAATCAGAACTTGTTAGACATAACAGAAGTCACACAGGTGAGAAGCCATTTTCTTGCTCTGAGTGCGGGAAATGTTTTATCCAGAAATCACAACTTGTTACACATCAGCGAAGTCACACAGGTGAGAAACCACTACCATGTTCTGAGTGCGGAAAATGTTTTACCTGGAAATCACAACTTGTTACACATCAGCTAAGTCACACAGGTGAGAAGTCATTTCCATGTTCTGAATGTGGGAAATGTTTTGCACACAAATCAGAACTTGTTAGACATAACATAAGTCACACAGGTGAGAAGCCATTTTCTTGCTCTGAGTGCGGGAAATGTTTTACCCGGAAATCACAACTTGTTACACATCAGCGAAGTCACACAGGTGATTATCTGTTTCCATGTTCTGAGTGTGGGAAATGTTTTGCACAGAAATCAGATCTTGTTAGACATAACAGAAGTCACACAGGTGAGAAGCCATTTTCTTGCTCTGAGTGTGGGAAATGTTTTATCCGGAAATCACAACTTGTTACACATCAGCAAAGTCACACAGGTGAGAGACCGTTTCCATGTTCTGAGTGCGGGAAATGTTTTATCCGGAAATCGCAACTTGTCACACATCTGCGAAGTCACACAGGTGAGAAACCACTACCATGTTCTGAGTGCGGAAAATGTTTTACCTGGAAATCACAACTTGTTACACATCAGCTAAGTCACACAGGTGAGAAGTCATTTCCATGTTCTGAATGTGGGAAATGTTTTGCACACAAATCAGAACTTGTTAGACATAACATAAGTCACACAGGTGAGAAGCCATTTTCTTGCTCTGAGTGTGAGAAATGTTTTACCTGGAAATCACAACTTGTTATACATCAGCGAAGTCACACAGGTGATTATCTATTTCCATGTTCTGAGTGTGGGAAATGTTTTGCACACAAATCAGATCTGGTTAGACATAACAGAAGTCACACAGGTGAGAAGCCATTTTCTTGCTCTGAGTGTGGGAAATGTTTTATCCGGAAATCACAACTTGTTACACATCAGCAAAGTCACACAGGTGAGAGACCGTTTCCATGTTCTGAGAAATAAATCGGCTCTTGTCGCACACAATAGACGTCACTCAGGTGAGGAACCATTTTAGTCTTCTGGAGTATACTACTTATTGCCATGTAATGTTCTTCAAGGTTCTTATCCTATCTCTTATGCTTTTTGCAATATACATGCTACCACTGGGTATAATTATCAGACGTCATGTCCATATCTACCACTGCTATGCAGATGACCTGCCTTTTGCTCCAGGTACTGAGAACCCAGTACCAATCCTAAATGGTTGTCTAGCTGAGCTCCAGGTGTGGGTGATGCCAGTTGCCTGTGACTCCGTCCTAGTGAAACAGATCCTTATGATAGAAGCTCACCAACAAAGGGCAGGGCTACAGCTCAGCTTTGCAAACCAACCAGACTTACGCTTGGGGGTTCAGAGTTACAAAATGCTGATCCTGTGTGGAATCTTGGTGTCCTAGATGGTGGAATGACAGATATCGGGTATCAGCCACAATCAGATCCTCATCTGAGGAACATAGCCAGACTCCAGCACTTATTTCCTTCAGAAGATCTACCTACAGTCATACATGCACTTGTATCATCACTCATAGAGTACTGTAATGTCCTCTACCTGGGTCTCCCAGCAAAAGAATTGCACCGCTTACAGCTTGTACAGAATGCAGCAGCCAGGATGTTACCTATTCAGCCCGTTCCTGCCACATAACACCCATTCTCTGCTCCCTTCACCAGCTGACTGTAAAATGGTGACTCTGGGCCTAATTCAGGTTGGATTGCAGTGTGCAATCCACACGGAATTATTGAGAAAAAGTTGCGGGCGCATGCGCAGCACCCGTCCTGCATATGCGCCTGCATTCTCTGCGGAGGGCAGCAGAAAATGCGATTGCTCCTTGTTAATCAGGCAGAGGTGGTCACGGGGTGGGGGGCAATGCTCCATTTACAGGAAGAAGATGGAGATTTGCAAGTGCGGACAGGAGGTGGACAAACGGGGGCGTGATCACGGTGGCTGCATGACATCACACGCAGCCGTCGCGATCGAGGAGAATGCGGTGGGGCTATGCTGTGCCGGCAGGATGCTTCACTAATTTCTAAGATAAAGCAGAAATTGTGGAGCGATCGCAATTTCTGCTTCATCAAGGGGGGGAGGCGCCGGTCAGCATACTGGGGTGGCCTTTCCCTGCGATGAGTGGCCCCTAGCACGCTAGAAAAAGGATTGCAAATTCTGCTAATAAGCAGCATCTGCTATCCTTACTGATTTACTGTAGGCACCCTATTACAGAATCTTACTGACTCTCCCAGCCCTACATGACCAGGGTACATGTACCAGAAGCAGCTTCTGCCTCCTTACTGCCCTGGTTACTTCCATCTGTTGATGAAGGACTGTTAGTAGTACCATAAATCCCCACGCAGTGCTTAGATGTCAGGGGGAGACAGGGCGGTGGCAATAGTGGGGGAGAGACCGTGGGTGGCGGTAGTGGAAGGAGACAGGGTGGTGGCAGTAGTGGGGGGGAGACGGGTGGCAGTAGTGGAAGGAGACAGGGTAGGTGGCAGCAGTGGGGAGGACAGGGCGGTGGTAGTAGGGGGGGACAGGGTGGGTGGCAGTAGTGAAAGAAGACGGAGGGTGGCAGCAGTAGGGGGAGACGGCAGGTGACTAATGGAGGGAGACGGGGCAGGTGGCAGTAGTGGAGGGAGACGGAGCGGGTGGCAGTAGTGGGGGGAGACAGGGTGGGTGGCAGTAGTGGGGGGAGACAGGGTGGGTGGCAGTAGTGGGGGGAGGCAGGTCGGATGACCGCAGTGCAGTACCAGGGACTGCTGAAGGCAGTAAAGAGCTATATGGGTCCCGCACAGAATCAGTTGATAATTAGAATTAATGATGATTATGCTTCCTTATTTCTAAGTAATCCCTTGTATGTGATAATTTATTGTTGTTTGCTGTGTCAGCCTTTATTTGGGTTCTGTGTAATAATCCTGAAAGTAGTGCTGCTACCGATCTCATCATTTGTAGTAACTTGGAAAAGATGAGATATGAGGTGCACTCTGGAAGCTTATAGGGGGTTTATCAGAAAAAGGCAGATGTGACATCACATGGTCCCGGCCCGCCCACGTTCGCCCCTCAAGGATGCTGCTGCAATGTGTCCGTGCGGCCGCTGCGCATGTGCATTTTGCCACCACCAGCAAACGGGCCGCTATTGTGGCTGGGTCTGAATGGCCCCCATAGGATGTTGTGCACAGAGTAAAGTATTTTTTAAGTTTAAAATATAGATAGACAAAAATATGTGTATTAAAGATGTGAAATAAAGTAGTTTAAAAGCAAAAGATTTCCGGTGCGATTTTGGCTATGTCCGATTTTAACAGTTCATTTGAATAGTGGGATAATCTTACGGAGGGGGGTCTCTTTCTGTGTAAAGAAATAGTTTTATTTGTTGGTTTTAAATAAATTATGTCTGTTCAAATATTGTTGTTGGTTTTTTTTTACTTATAGGTGAATTAGTGTTGTACTTGAAAAAAATAATTTACCTGACCCTTGCCTGGAGATGTACATGTATGAAGGTATGGGAGATACCTGCTGCAGTCCCTTCTACTTACATTTGGGAGGTACAGTTGTTTTGGGGAAATCAGCAGCAAATATTAAATGATACATTGGCTCCATAACATCTCGCTGACCCTCTGATTTTTACAAAAATGTGTTACACAAAATGACATTTGCATTAACAACCATTAATTAAACAAGAAAAACATTTTTTTTCCCAAATAACTTTCTAAAGAAAATAGAAGAAAATCGCCAATTCTGGTCTGGATTCATTGACTCTATCATGAGAACAAATGCCTTTTTTTTTTTTTTTTAAATTCAATAATTTTTATTGAAAGTTTTTTGTTTATCAAACATACAAACCTCCCAACAAACAAGAAACAATACAAATATGGCAGATATACGACAATTTGACCGTAACAAAATGGAAAGGCAGGCAGAAGAATCATGGACATATATATTAATGGCATGTCTCAAATATGCCAGAATGTATGCCATGTCACACAAGATAGACGTTCATGCTATGGGCTCATAGGCACCATATGAGCCCCTTCCGGAGATTAACAAGGACATGTGAGATGGCAAACAGACTGAGCACAAAAAGTATAAAGCACACAGACCTCAAATGTATCACAGTAGAATAAAAAGCAAAGCCAATAATACCTTCCCCAATTGCCTCAATGTAAAATAAAATATATATATATATATATATATATATACAACCAAGGATGCGGCACTCACGAACACTTTGAAAGAAGTCACAGACACCAGTTCGGGTATAGTCAACGTTTCAATCCTTTACGGATTTTCGTCAGGAACAAGCATAATACAAATAAAGAAAAACTCACCTTATATCCCCACCACATTCACAAGTGACCCACAGGTGGACGGCATCTCGCTCCGGCGCGGGAGTCCGCGAGCGCTGGCGCCGAGTAGTGACGTCATCGCGTATCAACGCGACGCACGTCCGATGCTGCCATGGCAACCTGGCGGCTGAAAACAAAAAAGGATTAACAGTAACCACTGTCCCACTGAGCAATCTGCTGTTGTTGCTCGCGTTTCCATGTCAGCATATGTACATAAGCATTAGTCAAATGTGAACGAATCAAATCTAACAACGCATAAAGTTACAGCACATAATTACAATGCAGAACGAGTGTTACCATGGCAACTCAGCAAAAATGGTAAAAATAAGCAATGGTTATTAATACAATCAAGGTAAGTACATAATTACAATGCAAAGCGAGTGTTACCATGGCAACTCAGCAAGAATGGTGAAAAATAGGCAATGGTTGTTAATGCAACCAAGATAAACATCAATAGATAAGAAAATAGGTGTAGATCAACACAATGCCAGAGAAGAATTCCATGATATTCTCCACAAACATGAAATATAAAACAATACCAGATTGTTCTACCTAAAAAAGAAAACATTTTAACGCAACATGCTGTATCAGACAAATGTGGAAAAAGTAATAGCATCATTCAGACCATTAGGGCTAATCACATCCAGGCGGAAAATCCATTCAGCCTCCCGTTTTAACAACAAAGCATTGCGATTGCCCCCCCTGCGTAACGGGGGAATGTGGTCGATCATTCTATATCTGAGGCTGTTTAAAGGGTGCTTGGCTACCAGAAAATGTCGCGCCACCGGCTGCTCGCTGGAGCCATTATTAATGGCCAGACGTATAGCAGAGCGGTGTGCCCCCATCCTTTCTTTAAATTTTCTCTGTGTTTTCCCAATATAGGAAAGCCTGCAGGGACAAAGTAACTGATAAACAACATAAGAGCTTTCACAAGTCAGGTGGAAACGGATTTTATATCTAGTCCCTAAATGAGGGTGACAAAAAGTGTCCCCTGCAATGAGGAAACTGCAGGTGGTACATGGGCACTTAAAGCATCCATTCTGTCTTTTGGCCAAAAAATTCCTACTCTCATTACTTCTATCTGTAGAAACATCTGTTTTGACCAATAGATCTCTCAAAGATCCGATCATCAATGAGTTTGATGTCTCTAGCATGTATCAACACCTCACGGAGCTCATTCATAAAGGTGGTGGTGGGGTTATTTTTGAGTGGTTGATAAACTTTGTTGTCCTCAAGCTGACGGTAGATTTCCATCTTATAATCATGTAAATCCTGCAAAACCACTCCACCCCCTTTATCTGCCAGACGAATCACCAATTGGTGATTGGAAGATAGAGACTTAATGGCATCACGTTCTAATTTAGTGAGGTTCAAATGTGGTGGATTCTGCACATGATTATGCGACATAACATCTTGATCAAGTAAACAAATGAATGTTTTAATGGATGCATTATTTGATGGTGGATCAAAATTTGAGCTTTTTTGTAAACATTTAAGCTGTGGTGGTATAGGATTTTGTATAGATGTTGTTGGGGAAGCCTCCTTCTTATGGAAAAATTCTGACCAGATTGATTGGCTTATTGGTAAATTTCTTAATCGGGGGTACCATCTAAACTCTTTATTGTTGGCCAAAAAGAAAGCAATGTCTTTGGACAGACATAAATTATTATTGAAACAGACACCTAAACAAAACTCCAATAGGTTACACTGGGTTAATAAATTTAATACCCAGTCACCTAAGATTAATCATGTGTCCAAAAAATTGTGGCCAATTGTAACATCAGATTCAGACTTAGGACTGGCCAATACTTCACTAATGACGTGTTATTCACGCCCAAAAAATTTGAGAGATCTATTGGTCAAAACAGATGTTTCTACAGATAGAAGTAATGAGAGTAGGATTTTTTTGGCCAAAAGACAGAATGGATGCTTTAAGTGCCCATGTACCACCTGCAGTTTCCTCATTGCAGGGGACACTTTTTGTCACCCTCATTTAGGGACTAGATATAAAATCCGTTTCCACCTGACTTGTGAAAGCTCTTATGTTGTTTATCAGTTACTTTGTCCCTGCGGGCTTTCCTATATTGGGAAAACACAGAGAAAATTTAAAGAAAGGATGGGGTGGGGGCACACCACTCTGCTATACGTCTGGCCATTAATAATGGCTCCAGCGAGCAGCCGGTGGCGCGACATTTTCTGGTAGCCAAGCACCCTTTAAACAGCCTCAGATATAGAATGATCGACCACATTCCCCCGTTACGCAGGGGGGGCGATCGCAATGCTTTGTTGTTAAAATGGGAGGCTGAATGGATTTTCCGCCTGGATGTGATTAGCCCTAAGGGTCTGAATGATGCTATTACTTTTTCCACATTTGTCTGATACAGCATGTTGCGTTAAAATGTTTTCTTTTTTAGGTAGAACAATCTGGTATTGTTTTATATTTCATGTTTGATCTACACCTGTTTATTTATCTATTGATGTTTATCTTGGTTGCATTGACAACCATTGCCTATTTTTCACCATTCTTGCTGAGTTGCCATGGTAACACTCGCTTTGCATTGTAATTATGTACTTACCTTGATTGTATTAATAACCATTGCTTATTTTTACCATTTTTGCTGAGTTGCCATGGTAACACTCATTCTGCATTGTAATTATGTGCTGTAACTTTATGCGTTGTTAGATTTGATTCGTTCACATTTGACTAATGCTTATGTACATATGCTGACATGGAAACGCGAGCAACAACAGCAGATTGCTCAGTGGGACAGTGGTTACTGTTAATCCTTTTTTGTTTTCAGCCGCCGGGTTGCCATGGCAGCAACGGACGTGCGTCGCGTTGATACGCGATGATGTCACTACTCGGCGCCAGCGCTCGCGGACTCCCGCGCCGGAGTGAGATGCCGTCCACCTGTGGGTCACTTGTGAATGTGGTGGGGATATAAGGTGAGTTTTTCTTTATTTGTATTATGCTTGTTCCTGACGAAAATCCGTAAAGGATTGAAACGTTGACTATAACCGAACTGGTGTCTGTGACTTCTTTCAAAGTGTTCGTGAGTGCCGCATCCTTGGTTGTACATATCTTTTCTATGAGGGCACCAGAACCAGTAATATACCAGGTGGAGTGCCGAGTAAACTGCATAGTGTATGTATATATATATATATATATATATATATATATATATGAAAAACAAAAAGCAGAAAAACCCCTCCAAAATAAACAACCCCCATAACCCCTTACCCTGTATAACCTAACCCCAACCCAGGCATACTTGGATCCCTAAACTCCTGCAACTAAGCTACCCTAACTAAACTAAGTCCCCTCCCCCCGAAACTTGGGGACAAAGGATTAAATGGCCTTAAGCTGGAGTAAAATGGTTCCAGCTCTCTCGCTAAAGAAAATTAGAGATGGGATACCCTACCAGAAGTTGAGTACAGGATATACAGAAAAGTTCAACTGAAAACATACTGGCACAGTACAAAACAAATTTAAAAAAACAAAAGAAAGGGAAAAAAAACAAAAACAGGACTGACAAATAAGAGCATCTTAGCTAAGCAGCAAACTGGCATATTGAAACTTGTCAGTCCGGCCATGATGTAGCTCCAAAAGGGAAATAGTCCGATGGATCAGCAGCCCGGCTCCAACAGAGCGTTATAGGAAGGTGACCCCAAGGAAAAAGCACCATAACCCACAGTTCTAGGACAACATCAGGGGTTTTTGAGCAAGATCCCAGTAACAATGCAGTAACTTCAGCATATCCAAAAGGCAAGTGACCCGAAGCAATGGAAACGATCCCAGCAGAGGGAGACAGAGAATCCATAACTTGATCAGCAGCCGGTACCATAATGAGGGGACGCTCCGCAGAGAGACCTTTACCGCCAGGGTGCACAGGAGATAAAGTAACAGTCAGCATAAGAGGATCCTCAGCAGCAGGGACTAAAATGGTTGTAATATTGGAGAGTGATGCGGGAAGAGCCACAGAAAGTGAACGGGTATTCAAACGGCCACCGAACATATCCAGCAGTCTCTGGGTTGAGTCAGCAATAGCGAAAACAATGTGCTGCAAGGAGCCGGCCATCATATTAGCACAAGCACGCTGCAGATTAGCGGCAAGTCAGCAGCGGCTAGCACACCGCTGGAGCTCCCCGCCAACAGCAGCAGGAGGTAAATTAAAAGTCCGGAGGTAGAAGAAGACAAGACGGCTGCTGGGTGCTTCCACCGGCCAGGCACGCCAGCGGGTATGGAAGAAATAAATTCAAGCAGAAGGGCCTTCACAGCGCAACAACAGTAATGCAATCACCGGAGTAGCAGGAGACAGAAGAACTACGGACCAGATGCCAAACTGTGTCAGAGCCGCCAACACCTTGATCAGCCTGTGGAAAAGATCCCGCCGAGCACGATGCAGGCACACAGCGGAATAATTCACAATGGAGTTTGCCAGCATGTTCTAGGATAGAAGAACTTCTGTTGTAAATGTTCCAAATGCAAAGAAAGTCCCAAAACAGGATAGTTTATCAGGACAGATGCGGGAGAGCTGAAAAACACGTCCTTCACCCAGCTACTCCAGGCCATGCCCCAGAACAAATGCCTTTTTAGTAAGGACTATGCCAACAGTAAAGAGTAGAGGAATCAGGTGTATCCCACAGAATATCAGAACTGCCACCATACATTGGGTAGAGAAGATAAAGTGCAGATTTCTGAACAGTACGTTTAGAAGGAACACAAGAAGTGCATAGATCATAATGATCAGAAGTCCGGGACAATGAGGTCAAGAAACCAAATATGTGTTACTAATGACATATTTACATATTCATCACATATAATGAAATACATACCAACACGTTCAACACACCAGTGGACGTCAATAGCTTCATACTAACCAGCTGCCACCACCCAAACTGGTTGAACAATATCCCAGTAGGCCAATTCAAAAGACTTAGGAGAAAATGTTCCCGAGTCAGCGATTATGAGACACAAGGACAAGAGCTAAGTTTAAAATTTAGAGAGAAACAGTACGATACAGAAAAGGTACAGACAGCATATACCATGGTTAAGGGAAATTATAGGCCTCCCCAACTACAATACAAAAAGAGACCAGAACAGAAAACAAGAAGAGATACTTTTCATAACACAATATACAAAACAAGCAAATCAGATTAAAAAGATCATAAACAAACATTGTCCAATACTTCAAGATGACACACTAGCAGATATCATACCTCCAAAACCAAAAGTAGTGTTCCAGAAAACACCAGACATTAAGAAGAAGCTGGTACACAGCCACATACCACCAAAAAAACAACACAAACCACTATAGATGGAACACAAAAAGGGGGGCTTCTACCACTGTGGGACCTGCATGGGCTGCAAGACAACAAAAGCTAGAAGCACCACACCTACCCAAACAGTAATGTCTGTTTCACATTCCACAACATGTAACACACAGGACAACTTACCATGCCACAGCAAGGGCATCATATATATGTTAGAATGTCCCTGCCCGCAACAATACATAGGAAGGACTCAAAATGAGAATAAATGAACACATACGGAATATTAAAAAAAAGGTCCGGTAGAACATCAACTTTCCTTACATTACAAAGAACATCATGAATCAGATCCCACACTACTCAAGGTCATAGGGCTGAAGGAGGTTAAGAAAAACTGGAGAGGGGTGACTACATACACACCATCAACAGGGAGGAACTGCATATGATAATCCACATGGGAACCCTAACACCCAAAGGCCTCAACCAGGACAATGAAGTACGATCCATAATTTGTATATGAAGATAATATCTTTACATCCTGGGTTCAAACACCCACTATAAGCCCACTAGTATCCAAGTAAATATATTTATAGCAACCAGTTAACAACTTTTAGATATGAACAATACATTTATACAGAAAACAAGCACAAAATTTGACTATTTTATTCAATTCACGCTTACTGAAAAAACAATATAGTCTGCTGTTACATATTCACATGCAATGTTCAAAACAGACTGCAAGAACAACGGGAATTTATGTATAAAATGTGAGATCTAGTAGCAAACAGTTTAAGTCATTTACTTGTATCAAGAAATCTGCAACACTAAACAGTAACTGAACAACCAATCCACAGAAGAACCATTGACATCTAGAAAAACCAATCACAATCCAAGTATGAATAACCAATCCACAGCAGAACCATTGATTGACATCTAGAAAAACCAATCACAATCCAAGTATGAATAACCAATCCACAGAAGAACTGTTAAAAAAATTTAAACCGAGCGCTTATGTGTACTAATGCGTAGTGTTCTGTAAGAGTAGATATCTCATTCATCTCCGCATTAGATGCTGAGTGCATGGAACTTTCACATGAACTGAATGATTTTTGCACCACGGTACTTTATATATTTGATTCATGCAATATTGATTTCTGCATTAATGCACTGTATATGTATGCATACTCCATTTCATATAATCATAAGTAAAGGTTTCAGAACTGATTCAGGTTATTGCATTTCATTGGCAGATTTCAATCAGTACAAAACAAAGACTTTAACAAGCCAGACTACAGGTATTAGACACTGAGGGGTGATAGCACAGTTAGGTTAATAAACCAACCTTATCCAAAGTGTTATCTCACACGCCTCAACAAGAGATTCGTCATTTGTGCATGAGGTAGCATCAAGAACCAGATGGTTGTAGATCTTCTTTTGATCTTCCTTCATCAGTCGCATCTCCGCCACGATGTAATTGCCAAACTATTGCTCCAAGTCCGGGGGCCTATTAAAAACCTCAGCGAGAGTAAAAAGCTGTTGTGAGCTGGGCAGGGCAGAAGTGGGTTTCTGGATGTCCTCCGCTGTTTCGGGGGTCGTTGCTGTGGGGTTGGGTCGTCCACTTCAGTTGCCTCACTTATGGAAGGCTCCACTTCCTGGTCCAGTGTAATATCCTACAATATAAAACAAAAATGAACTCCATGTAATAATGTGTGAGTACAATACAATACAAATGTGTACTTACCAGATCCAGACTCTCCGATGCCTCCTCTTCCACAAGAGTGGGAGAATCCGGATCCAGATGACACTGTGACCTTATACTTGGTTCTTGCTCCAAAGTGAATTTCATGAGGTCATAATACTCTAGCGTTGGCTTGTAACCCTCAACCATCCCTGCTCCTAAACGTTGCGATTCCATGTACTTCTTGTGCTCCTACAAAAATCTTTGGAAATTTGCGATCTTCTTTACCCAATTTAATTCTGCAGCGCTGTTCCTGGCTCTACTGTATCTGATAATCTGTTCCTATGCCCGATTCCTCTTTGTCCTGTTGGCATAGACCGCGCTTTTTACGCGCCACAGGCACTCGTTCTCGTGATACAGTTCAATTAATCCAGACCAGAATTTGTGATTTTCCTCTGCTGACATATCTGTGGGAAAAATATTAAACACAATTGACAGTAACTACAAAATATAAGTGTAATGTACATACCTATGTCATACAACCTCTATAGTAAAAAACAAACAACTTGAATTATGAGCACCCAGCTGAAAAGTGAAACCCATCCGCAGCGCCGTTACACATTATTACACACCGTAATACCCATTACACATTATTACACACCGTAATGCCCATTATACATTATTACACACAGTAATGCCCATTACACATTATTACACACCTTAATGACCATTACACTTTATTACACACCATAATGCATATTAAACATTATTACACACCGTATTGACCATTACACATTATTACACACCATAATGCACATTACACACCGTAATGCCCATTACACATTATTACACACCATAATGCATATTACACATTATTACACACTGTAATGACCATTACACATTATTACACACCATAATGCACATTACACATTATTACACACCATAATGACCATTGCATATTATTACACACCATAATGCCCATTACACATTATTACCAGGGATGAGCGGGTTCGGTTGCCAGAGAACCAAACCCAGACGAACCTAGGTCATCTGGGGCGATCTGAGCCACAACTCGAATCTACCAGCCTGCCCCCAATCCCCAATCAAGGCAAAACCTCAGGATCCCGCTGTCGGATCCTGAGGTTTTGCCAGGGATGATGGTCTCCATAGTAACCTATGGAAGACCGCTGATTGGCTGAGAGAGCTGTCTGTCAAGGCTCTCAGGCAATCAGCGTGTCCCCATAGGCTACAATGGCCCCAAGATAGATGCCCCCACAGCACTAATAGCGCCGCACTGTTGACACCGCCACCCGCACTGCCGACCCCGCCGCCTGCACTGCCGACACTCCCTCACTGGCGGCACGTGCGCACTGCCAACACTGCCAGCATTCCTAATCTCCTGCACTGAGGACACTTCCAGCACTCCTGCATTGCCGGCACACCTGCACTGAGGACTCTGCCAGCACTCCTGCACTGAGGACACCTCCAGCACTCCCGCATTGCCGGCACACCTGCACTGAGGACTCTGCCAGCACTCCTGCACTGAGGACACCTCCAGCACTCCTGCATTGCCGGCACACCTACACTGAGGACTCTGCCAGCACTCCTGCACTGAGGACACCTCCAGCACTCCTGCATTGCCGGCACACCTACACTGAGGACTCTGCCAGCACCCCTGCACTGAGGACACCTCTGGCACTCCCACAATTGTCAGCACTGCAGGCACCCTGCAGTGCCGACACTGCTGGCACCACCACACTGAAGACACCACTGAAAACCCCGCACTTAGGACCCTCTGTCACAGTAAGTGCACTGTTGGTGTATCTTACCTGCACTGTATCCGAACTGCTCTGTAACCCATTCTGTATCTGACCCACCCTATATATGACCCACATTGTTTTTAACCTGCACTGAAACCCGCGCTTTATCCGACCTGCACTGTAAACCATGCTGTATCCGACCTATACTGCACCCGATCCGCAATGTATTTGACCCGCACTGTATCCAACCCACACTGTATCCAACCCACACTGTATTTGATCCGCACTGTGACCTGCACATTATCTGGCCCATGCTGTATCTGATCCACAAGATATACAACTCACAGTGTATGCGACCCATACTGTATCTGACCTGCACTTTATCTCGCACTCTATCCGACGTGCTTTGTATCTGACCTTGCACTGTATCCAACCCTCACTGTATGCGACACACACTGTACCCAACCTGCACTTTAGCCTACACTGTATCCAACCCGCACTCTGACCTGCACTGTATCCAACCCTCACTGTATGCGACACACACTGTACCCAACCTGCACTGTAACCTACACCCCATCCAACCCGCACTGTATCCAACCCGCACTCTGACCTGCACTGTATCTGACCCGAACTGTATCCTGCACTGTATCTGACCTGCACTGTATCTCGCACTGTATCTGACATTGCACTGTAGCCAACGTGCACTATATCCAACCTGCACTGTGACCTGCACTGTATTTGACCCAAACTGTAACCTGCATTGTATCTGACCCACTTTGTATCCAACCTGCACTGTAACCCGCACTGTGTATGACCCGCACTGTATCCGATTAGCACTGTAACCTGGTCAATATTTAACTGTGTGTCCGAAAGTATACCGCACTGTACTATGCAGGTACGGAATGCTGTTTTTTTTGTGATTGGGGAGATTTTAGGGAGTTGCTCAATTAAATGTCTCATTGATCAGGGCTTTACATGGGCACAGGGTGCCAGTCATCAGTGACCCAGGGCCCCCAGGAGGCAGGTACAGACTGAGCACTGAGAATAGGCATGTGCTGAGGGTATGTGCACTTGTGTAGGGGGCATATATGTCTACTGTTGCTATTTTACACATGGTTTCGTTTTTTTTCTTTGCTGTTTGGTAACTACTTTAGAGCAATGATATTGTACACACAATTCTCAGGAGATTTCTGTGTTGGATTGTTTCTCCGGCAGGGTCCACAGGTTATCCACAGGATAACATTGGGATATGATGAAGCGACAGCGGATTTGCACCAATCGGTCAAAGCTTTTCGGCCTCCCATCATGCCCGTCCATATATCCCCACCTCCTGGCTCAGGCAAATCAGTTGTTTGGTGCGTCAGGAGCCGGACCATGGTCAGAGTGCTGCGGGTTTTTAGCAGCACTTAGCTTTCTTATTTTATTTTTATACTCTTACTATTTTTTCTTGAGTGATCTTTCTAAAAAGCATCTTATACGTACCTTAGAAAGAGTCGCTCCAACAACTCTCCGCCGGGTTGCGACAACGCTTACCCACGAGTACAGTGGTGTTTTGGCGGGCGTCTGTTTCGGATATAGTAGCAGGTCCAGCAGACGTTACCAGGCTGTTGCCGGAGCACGGGGAGAAGGTAAGGCATCGGTTCCACTTAGTAGGGGAATACGGACACAGCCACATTGTTTTGGGAGGAGACCATAAAACAGTCGCTGACGCTGCTGCCACCTAGGGTGCACCAGCGCTAGGCCCTAGGGATCATAGGTTCCAGGGGTAGTATGAGGCCACAATCTCTAGGGTTGATGTCAGCAGTGGGGAGTCAGACATGCTCCTGGTCGCCCCTCCCCCCGGTTCATGACCAGTTTCCTCCGAATCTCCCACCATGAACTGTTTTGCCACTTCCATCTGAGACACTGTATATGAAGGGGACACAATCACAGCATAGGCGGCTGTGTGACTGGTGCGTCTGTGTTCACTGAGCGTCTGTGTTCACTATAGGTTCATGGAGCGGTGGTGTACACTAGTAGCATCTGGATCCACTCAGCGTACGTAAACGTATTGATCGGTCCTGGAAGCTGGGTGAGTCTCCATGTATCCAACTCTACTGAGTATGGATAATACAGCACTAAGTCTCTATCTACCTTTTGAGTATGAATAGTTAGATAAGTGCCTATTTCATATGAGTCTGTATACATTTACTGTTGTTTCTTTCGCTATACGTCTGAATACGTTAGATCGTTTTAAACATGATTCAGTAATATGTTCTTCTACATACTTGAAATGTATTTGTAGTTGATTATGTGCTCATATTGCTTATTATACTAATGTATAACATGTGACTGACTGCTAGTGTGATTGCTGACTTTACTATATATTCTGTCAGTATTTTTTCTATTCCGATCCTCAATGCTGGTGCATAGCAGGGTAGGGTCGGATTGTATGTCACTTTAAAAAGCTTACAGTGATTACAGTCACAAATTGTGTAGTACACTGTGTAAGTGTTGATTATTTATCATGTCAAAGAGTGGCAAGGGTGAGGAAGATACTCACAGCAGCACCAACACTCATTTCATGTTTGTCTTGTAAAGCTGGGTTAACCTCTCAGGATCTGGTTCAGGATGGTTTGTGTGCAAATTGTTTTAGCTTTCACCAGGGTCTCTTGAAAAATACAAGGCAGATTCAGGTGCAGGTTGATCCCCCTTGGGCTATGTTTGCACAAACATTACCCAGTATAGCTAAGCGAATAATTCCAACTCCTATACCAGGGAGAGGTTACACAATTGACCCTTACATTCAGCTTCCCACCTGCGGTTTATCACTTCCAACAGCAGCCTCTCAAAAGGAACAGGCTGATAAGCCAGTGGTAAGTAAATCTTCATCCTCACAGGCTACACATATTTAAAATGAGGATTCATCAGAGGACAAAAGCTCAATAAACTTTGGTTTGGCATACGAAGAGGAGGAGGAAGGTCTCAGCTCAGTGGATATAGCTGAGTTAATTAAGGCAATGAAAGCCATTCTATCCTTAGATGAATCAGCAGAGCTTGTGTTAAAAACCAAGGCACCTGTGTTTAAACATCCCAAAACAGTTAAGACTGTTCAGCTGACGGAAATCATGGAAGAGGCTTGGGCTACACCCAGTAACAAGTTTAGAATTCCTTGGAAATGGAATTCCAATTATCTTCTTCCAGCTGGGGATTGTTTGAAAAGGGAGGTGGCTCCCAAAGTAGATACGCATGTGATTCAATTAGTATGAAAATCTACATTACCTCTGCCTTCAACATCATTAAATTATGTCACGGATAGGAGAGTGGATGGTTTTCTAAAAACCATTTTTTTCCCTATCTGGGGCAGTCATAAGGCCAGCCATGGCTTCAGTTTGGATGGAAAAGGCAGTGGCTGAATGGGCTGATGCATTGGAAGGGTATTTTTCAATGGCATCTAGAGAGCAAAAATCCCATACTGCACATATAAAACAGGCTGCGATGTTCTTGGAAGAAGCAGCATTGGATATGGGTACTATTGCCTCCAGGGCATCAGCTTCAACAATAGCTGCTCGCAGAGCAGTTTGGCTGCGTACGTGGAAAGCTGATTCAGAATCTAAGAAGGTTTTGGAATCTTTGCCTTTTTCTGGAGATATTCTTTTTGGTAAAGAATTGACAGATATTTTGGAGTCAGAAGCAGACTCCAAGAAGACAAAATGTTTCCTTCCACATACAATTTCAAACATAAAGTTCTGGCTTTTCGGCACTTTCGGTCTCAATGAAAAGCTAAAGGAAAAAGTGATGGCAAGCAGGCCCAATACAACAGGTCTGGTAAAACTAAAAAGCATTGGGCTACCAGAGGACCGGTTGGTAATACAGAAAATAAGCCATCAGCCTGATGGTGCAGGCCTCCACCTGGGGGACCCCAGGGTGGGGGGCCAACTTTTTCAGTTTGCACAGATCTGGCAGCAGTCTACAACAGATGCCTGGGTGCAGGAAATGGTATCTCTAGGTTATGCATTTGCCTTCAAGAAGCACCCTCCTCGAAGGTTTTTTTGTACCAGCCCATCTCGGGTAGAGACGAAGGCCAGGGCTTTGCAAGAGGTAGTTCAGAAATTGCTTCAGTCAGAAGAAGTCATTCCAGTTCCTCCTGCACAACGAGGACAGGGTTTTTACTCCAACCTGTTTCTAGTTCAGAAGCCAAATGGGTCATTTCGGCCCATTCTCAATCTCAAAGTGCTGATCAAATACATTTGGGTACCTCGGTTTTACATGGAGACTTTACGTTCCATCATTTTGGCCATGGAGCCAGGGGATTATATGGTATCCCTGGATTTCCAGGATGTTTACCTACATGTTCATATAGCTCGGTCCCATCAGTGCTACCTCAGGTTCGCTATCCTCCAACAGCATTTTCAGTTCCAGGCCCTACCTTTTGGATTAGCCACAGCCACCAGAGTATTTACCAAAATGATGGTGGTAATGGCAGCTTATCTCCGCCAGCAAGGTAAAATAATTTTTCCATACCTCGACGATCTTTTAATCCTGGCACAGTCGTAGGAATTGCTCCTGTGTCATCTGCAACAGAAAATAACGTGTCTGCAGAAGCACGTGTGGCTCATAAATTGGGCAAAATCATTTCTAGTTCCATCACAGCGGATGACTCACTTGGGGGCTGTAGTGGATTCAAGCCTTCAGAGAGTAATTTTACCTCTGAACAAGATATCCAAAGTTCAGTCAAGGATTCAGGAGCTGCTACACAGTCAAAAGGTATCCATTCACGCAGTAATGTGTGTGATGGGATTGATGGTGTCAACATTCGACATGGTGGAGTATGCACAGTTCCACTCGAGGCCTCTGCAGCATCTGATCCTTGCCAAATGGAATGGATTGCATCAGATGATAAAAACGCAGACTATGGTCCTTATGATGGAAGTAAGAAGGTCATTAGCCTGGTGGCTACAGACATCCCATCTGGACAAGGGGAGAACCTTTTGGATATCAGATGGATGCCAGTCTCTAGGGCTGGAAAGCAGTGTCAGGAAGGTTTTGTTTCCAGGGGCAATGGACTCTGCTGTCTTCCCTGCACTCTCACTCAGATGTTCACTGCTTTCAGTAGCACACATATGAGAAGCAGAAGTATGGAGGCAGCTGTATAGATCCTGATATGTTATTCTCTGTATCATACTTACCATACACACATCATCCTTATTACTATTGAGAGTATAGAGGCAAGACACTGATTATGTGGATGTAAGAGTGGATTATAACCTAGCAGATGATGATGATTGCAATGTATTATATGGTGTATTGCATGTAAAGTACCTTGTTCCACACCTACTCTGCTGTAGCAATATACATTATATAAGGGGGAGTAACACATGTACAGGCTTACCAGCGTATGAGCACACACATAAAGGAATGCTACCTTACCAATGCTTCCAGGAGTAACGTTAGGAGACATTTCTCTGATCCATCAGCTCATATGACTGATGTTATTGTTCATCTAGAATCTCCAATTCATACGATATGTTCCCCATCCATTGTTTTACATTGGTGCTGACATAGGACTTGACGAGTGACTACATCTCCATTTATACTTCATGGTTAGTTACCAGTACAAGAGAGATATATCTAAGTCTTATTATAATATTACATTTGTTATTGTGAGTGTTCTCAGGAGGGTGGACACAATGATAGTCTGAGACACAATATTATAAACCCTTCATTAAAAGTTATGTTTTATACACACACATTTACAATTAAGTGTCCCAGAAAGTCATCTTCTCCTATTGTTTACAAGATTAATATTGTTACAGAAAATGTCACATTTCCATAATGTGTTTTATTTCCAGCAGATGGACACACAAGCAGGAATATCTCAGAAGGACATCTAATGTTATCCCCGGATTGTGAAATAAACGATAATGACAGTAGACAGGATTCTCCAGGAGATAACCCCATTACCCCAATTATACATCCAGCTCTATCAGCTGATCCCTCTGATCCTGGGAAATGTTCTCCTGATCACTCTGAAATTGGAGCATATGTTACAGCTCTGACAGTAGATACAGTGTTTCCCTGTTCTATAGATGCCAAATGTTTTATACAGAACACAAACCTTATTACCCAGCAGCCAGCTAAGGCAGGTGAGAGGCCATTTCCATGTTCTGAGTGTGGGAAATGTTTTGCACACAAATCAGATCTTGTTATACATCAGAGCAGACACACAGGTGAGAAGCCATTTTCTTGCTCTGAGTGCGGGAAATGTTTTACATGGAAATCAGATCTTGTTACACATCAGCGAAGTGACACAGGTAAGAATCCATTTCCATGTTCTGAGTGTGGGAAATGTTTTACATACAAATCACTAATTGTAATACATAAGAGAATACATACAGGTGAGAACCCATATTCCTGTTCTGAGTATGGGAAATGTTTTACATACAAAACAACTTGATGCACATAAGAGAAGTCACACAGGTACATCACCATTTCCATGTTTTGAGTGTGGGAAATATTTTGCACAGAAATCACAACTTGTTACACATCCACAAAGTCATACAAGTGTGAAGCCATTTCCATGTTCTGAGAGTGGGATATGTTTTGCACACAATTCAGATCTGGTTAAACATCACAGAAGTCACACAGGTGAGAAGCCATTTTCTTGCTCTGAGTGTGGGAAATGTTTTACACAGAATTTACAACTTGTTACACATCAGAAAAGTCACACAGGTGATAAGCCATTTTCTTGTTCTGAATGTGGGAAATGTTTTATAATGCGATCACATCTTGTTAGACATCAGAAAAGTCACACAGGTGAGAATCCATTTTCTTGCTCTGAGTGTGGGAAATGTTTTACACAGAAATCACAACTTGTTACACATCAGCAAAGTCCCACAGGTGAGAGGCCATTTCCATACTCTGAGAAATCAGCCCTTGTTGCACACAATAGACATCACTCAGGTGAGGAACCATTTTAATCTTCTGGAGTATACTTATCATTGCCATGCAATGTTCTTCAAAGTTCTTATCCTATCTCCTATGCTTTTTGCAATATACATGCTACTGCAGTGTGAAATAATCAGGTGTCATGCCTTCATCTACCACTGCGGTGCAGATGACCTGTCTTTTGCTCCGGGTACTGAGAACCCAACACCAATCCTAAATGGTTGTCTAGCTGAGCTCCAGGCGTGGATGATGCCAGTTGGCTGTGACTCAGTCCTGGTGAAACAGGTCCTTATGATAAAAGCTCACCAACAAAGAGCAGGGCTACAGCTTTGCAAATCAACCAGACTTACACTTGGGGGTTCAGAGTTACAAAATGCTGATAATGTGTGGAATCTTGGTGACCTGGATGGTGGAGTGACACTTAGACATCAGGTATCCGCTACAATCAGATCCTCATATGTGGACCAAAGCCAGACTTCAGCACTTAATTCCCTCAGAAGATCTACCTGATGTCGTACATGCACTGGTATCCTCCCACATAGACTACTGCAATGTCATCTACCTGGGTCTCCCAGGAAAAGAATTGCACTGCGGGTAGCTTGTTCAGAATGCAGCAGCCAGGCTGTTGCCTAACCAGCCAGTTCCTGACACATAACACCCATTTTCTGCTCCCTCACAGGCTGCCTGTAAAATGGTGACTCTGGGCCTAATTCAGGTTGGATCACAGTGTGCGATCCAAATGGAATTATTCAGAAAAAGTTGAGCGTGCATCCACTGCGCCTGTCCTGTGCATGCACCCGCATTTTCTGCGGAGGGGTCGCAGAAAATGCGATTGCCTGTCAGGAAGAGGCAGTCACGGGGGTGGGCGGGCAATGCTCCATTTCCAGGGAGGAGACAGAGCGTTGCGTGGACGGTGCGGCGCAAACGGAGGGCAGAGGCGGACAAACGGGCGTGATCACAGTGACTGCGTGACATCACATGCAGCCGCCGTGATGGAGAAGAATGCAGCGGGCCTCCTGCGGGCGCAGCTAAGTTGCGGCGGCAGGAGGTTTCACTAATTTCTATGATGAAGCTGAAATTGTGAAGCGATCGTCAATGGGGGGAGGCAGCGGTCAGTATGCTGGGTGGCTTTGCCCCGCAATGGGCGGCCCCCAGCATTCTAGGAAAAGTATTGCAAATTCTGCTAATTAGCAGCATCTGCAATCCTTACTAATTATTAATCTTACTGACTCTCCCAGCCTTGCATGACCATGGTTCCAGAAGCAGCTTCTGCCTCCATACTGCCCTGGTTTCTTCCATCTGTTGATGAAGGACTGTTATCAGTACCATAGTGCTTAGATGTCAGGGGGAGACAGGGTAGGTGGCAGTAGTGCAGTAGCGGGGGCTGCTGGAGGCAGTGTCTAAGTGGGTAATATTGTCCCCAAGCAGCGCTGAGCAGGGAGACAGGGCAGGGGGCAGTAGTGGGGATGACACGGCGGATGACAGTAGTGGGGGGAGACAGTGGGTGGCAGTAGTGGGGGGAGACAAGGTGGGTAGCAGTAGTGGGGGGAGACAGGGCAGTGGCAGTAGTGGGGGGGACAAGGCGGGTACAGGAGTGGGGGAGAGACAGGGTGGTGGCAGTAGTGGGGGGAGACAGGGCAGGTGGCAGTAGTAAGGGGGAGACAGGATGGGTAGCAGTAGTGGGGAGAGAGGATGGGTGGAAGTAGTGGGGAGAGACGGTGGGTGGCAGTAGTTGGGGGGAGACAGGGCGGTGGCATTAGTGGGGGGAAACAGGGTGGGTGGCAATAGTGCAGTACCGGGGGCTGCTGGAGGCAGTAAAGAGGTGAATGGGTCACGCACAGAACCAGTTGATAATTATACTTAATGATTATTATGCTTCCTTATTTCTAATTAATCCCTTGTATGTGATAATTTATTATTTGCTGTGTCAGCCTTTATGCGTGTTCTGTGTAATAATCCTGAAAGTAGTGGTGCTACCGATCTCATATCATTTGTAGTAACTTGGAAAAGATGAGATATGAGGTGCACTCTGGAAGCTTATAGGGGGTTAATCAGAGATGAACGCAGATGTGACATCACTCAGCCCCCTGGAAAACGGTACTGACCCACCCGCGTTCACCCCTCAGGGATGCGACCGCAATGTGGGTGCCTGTGCGCCTGCTGCGCATGTGCATTTTGCCACCACTGGGTAAACTGCTGCGGGCCGCTATTGCGGCTGGGTCTGAATGACCCCCCGTAGGTTGTTGTACCGAGTAAAGTTTTTTTTAAAGTTTAAAATAGAGACAAAAATATGTGTATTAAAGATATGAAATAAAGTCGTTTAAAAGCAACATATTTCCGGTGCGATTTTGGCTATGTCCGATTTTGACAGCTCATTACAATAGTGGGATGATGTTACTGGGGGGGTCTCTTTCTGTGTAAATAGTTTTAGCATTTGTTGGTTTTAAATAAATTATGTCTGTTCAGATGTTCCGGGTTTTTTTGTTTTGTTTTTTACTTGCAGGTGAATTAGAGTTGTTGTATTTAAAAAAAATAACTTACCTGACCCTTGCCTGGAGATGTACATGTATGAAGGTATGGGAGATACCTGCTGCAGTCCCTTCTACTTACATTTGGGAGGTACGGTTGTTTTTGGGGAATAAGCAGCAAATAGTAAATGATACATTGGCCCCAAAATGTCTTGCTGACCCTCTGATTTTTACAAAAATATGTTACACGAAATGACATTTGCATTAACAACCATTAATTAAACAAGAAAAATACAACACAATTTAAAAAAAACAAAAACCTTTAATATATATAAAAAATAGAAGAAAATCACCAATTCTGGTCTGGACTCAGTGACTCAGGAGAACAAGAGCCTTTTTAGCAAGGACTATGCCACCAGTAAGCAGTAGAGGAATCAGGCGTATCCCACAGAATATCAGTGCTGCCACCATACATTGGGGAGAGAAGATAAAGTGCAGATTTCTGAACAGTGCTTTTAGAAGGAACACAAGAAGTGCATAGATCACAATGATCAGAAGTCCAGGACAATGAGGTCAAGAAACCAATGCTGTGGTACTAATGACCTCAATACAGATCACTTGGAGCAAGAGACTAAGGTAAGGGCAACAACAATATTTTAAACCACTAAAGAAAAACGGTTAAAAAAAAATATACATTTTAAAAAACAAAGATCGTCCAGTACAGAGGACAGTGTACTCAGTATGTCTAAGTACGCACCACTGGATGACGCGCTGGAATGGGAGCAGGGGGTGGGCTGTATGGGTCATGGGGGAAAACAGCTAATCTGTTGAGGAGGGTTTCCCGGCATATACTGCATGGGTTGGGGATGTGGGTAGGTGGGTGGGGGCACATTTGGGAGACAGCACCAGGCAGGTGGTGGTATCTCACACGCCTCAACAAGAGATTCGTCATTTGCGCTTGAGGTAACATCAAGAACCAGACGCTTGTAGATCTTTTGATCCTCCTTCATCAGTCGCATCTCCGCCACAATGTAATTGCCAAAAGTTTGCTCTAAGTCCGGTGCCTATTAAGAACCTCCTTGGCATGAGAAAAAAACTGTTGTGAGCTGGGTGGGGCAGAAGTGGGCTTCCGGACGATCTCTGCTATTTCGGCGGTCGTGGCTATGGGGTTGGGTTATCCACTTCAGTTGCCTCACTCATAGAAGGCTCCACTTCTGGCTTATGTGTAATATCCTGCAATATAAAACAAAAATGAATTCCATGTAAAAATATGTGAGTACAATACAATACAAATGTGTGTGTACTTACCAGATCCAGACTCTCCGATGCTTCCTCTTCCACAAGAGTGGGAGAATCCGGATCCAGATAACACTGTGACCTTATCCTTGGCTCTTGCTCCAAAGTGCATTTCATGAGGTCATAATATCACATCGTTGGCTTGTAAACCTCATTCGTCCTGGCTCCTGAACGTTGCGATTCCATGTACTTCTTGTGCTCCTACAAAAACACTTCAGAAATTTGCGATCTTCTTCTTTACCCAATTTAGGTCTGCAGCGCTGTTCCTGGCCCTACTGTATCTGATCAGCTGCTCATATGCCTGATTCCTCTTGGCAGGGGCGGATTTAATGCTAGGAATCCTAGGTATGCGCTTAGGGCCCCGAGAGTCTCAGGAGGCCCGGCCACGGATGGTGATCAGGAGCCAGTGGCAGAACTACCAGCGGTGCCTTGCACCGGGGCCCACCACTGTCAAGGGGCCCAAAGCCAGCGGCATGTAAAGAGTCCCTCTGAATCATTACCTGCCACTGTGTCCTGCTGGCCACCAGAGAGAAGGATGACTCATTACATGCTACCTGACGCTGTGTTCTGCGGGCTGCCGGAGAGGAGCAGGGGCACAGCTACAGAGGAAGGAGGAGGAGGGAGGGGGAGTCTGGTTCCGCAGCAGCGCACTGTAATTGGTGCGTCGTCCTTAACAGTGACGCTGCTGCAGCTATCCCTCTCTGTCGGCTGGCCACTGTGCATGCTGGGAGGAGGCAGGATGGACGGGAGGGGTGCTGTCTGCAGCAGCAGTGAGGACTTGAGGAGCCCGAGCCAGTAGCTTTAAGTGAAGTAACCTCATGGCTCACATATCTATCTCTGTCTATCTCTATGTAGATCTGTCTATCTATCTATCTATATCTATGTCTATATCTATCTATGTCTATATCTCTATCTATGTCTATATCTATCTATCTATCTCTATGTCTATCTATCTCTATATCTATCTATGTCTACCAATCTATCTCTATATCTATCTCTATGTCGGTCTATCTATCTCATATCTATCTATCTCTGTCTATCTATCTATCTATCTATCTATATCTATCTATGTCTATATCTATCTATGTCTATATCTCTATCTATGTCTATATCTATCTATCTATCTATCTATCTATCTATCTATCTATCTATCTATCTATCTATCTATCTATCTATCTATCTATCTATCTCTATGTATATCTATCTATCTATCTATCTATCTATCTATCTATCTATCTATCTATCTATCTCTATATCTATCTATCTTTCTACAGCAGGGTACACTGTGTTCCACAGGGAATTCATCGGGGTATAGAGATGGATCTTGATCCAGGCACCAACAGGTTAAAGCTTTAGCTGTCCCAGAATGCATTGTGGGGACTCCTCTACAACCCCGCCTCCAGGCACTGTGAGCTCAGTTTTCGAGTTGGTGCCTGCAGCAGCAGGTCACTTAACATAGGGGCTGCGCTGGGCAGCCCTGAAAAAGCTTTTTAAGAAGACTTCAAGGGGCGCAGCACTGTTAAATGTCAGAGTGACATTCAGCGATGCGGCTCCATCACCTCCCAAGCGACGTTGCATACTCCCGTGGCTCAGTTCCTGGGTACTTGTGGCGGAGACGCTCCGGCTCTAGGCACATGGTCGCAGACACTCTCCTGGTTTGCATGGCTACTACAGGGAGGATTTCAGAGGGTCCACCAGTTGGTACCCGCTGCTAAATTGCGTTCTGTTTGCAGTCTAGGGAGACAGACTTCGATGCTGGCATGGACACTGTTGCGCACAGGGACCCTACTATATCGGACAGGGCATAGGAGTACAGGTCGGGTGTACTATCGCCCAATTTAATAAGACCCCATAGTACCAGGCGGTGAGGACCAGCATAGGAGAGAAGGCACATGACCTGTAGCCCCACTCCGGCCCAGGGCGCCATCTATGAGTAGATTTTCCCACCTTGGGGCTTCCTCACACTCTCCCACACTCCCTGACTGAGACGCTGGGCGCCATCTTAGGTATAGCTGCGGCTGGTATCCAGGACTGCAGGGCAAGGTCTCCCCTGTAAAGCCGCCTGTAATCAGCACTGTGACTTTACAAACACTTAAGTATTCTACATGTCTATATACAGACAGCGTTAGTTAAGAACAAGTGTACCTGTTACTAGAGATAAGTGGGTTCAGTTTGCTGAGAAACAAACCCCCCCCGAACTCCATGTGTAAAACACGGTTCCGAGCCTGGCTCGGTTATTCCCGCCTGACTCAGAAAACCCGAATGAGGCAAAATGTCATCATCCCGCTGTCGGATTCTCGCTACCATTTTCATTCGGGCATTGCAGAGGGTGCAGAGAGGACGTGGCTACGTTCTCTCAGTGTCAGTTCTCAGTATCAGTTCTCAGTATCAGTGCTTATTGTCTTGTGCTGCATCGTGCTGCTCAGTAATACTAGTACAGTGTCTCTCTTGTGCTGCATCATGCTGCTCAGTAATACTAGTACAGTGTCTCTCTTGTGCTGCATCTTGCTGCTGTAGGGTGCTGTGGTAGTAGTGTCCTGTGACTGTGCATCAGTCATCATAATTCCAGTCACAGTGGTGTCTGGGGGGGTGACAATTCCAGAGTGCTTTTGTGCTGCTCACTAATACTAGTACAGTGTCTTGTGCTGCATTGTGTTGCTCAGTGTCAGTTCTCAGTAGTATCATCAGTGCTCAGTAGTATCATCAGTGACCAGTATCACTGCTCATTGTCTTGTGGTGCTCAGTAATACTACATACCTTATACTAGTACAGTGTCTCTCTTGTGCTGCATCATGCTGCTCAGTAATACTGGTACAGTGTCTCTCTTGTGCTGCATCTTGCTGCTGTAGGGTGCTGTGGTAGTAGTGTCCTGTGACTGTGCATCGGTCATCATTACAGTCACAGTGGTGTCTGGGGGGTGACAATTCCAGAGTGCTTTTGTGCTGCTCACTAATACTAGTACAGTGTCTCGTGCTGCTCAGTGTCAGTTCTCAGTAGTATCATCAGTGCTCAGTATCACTGGTCAGTGCTCAGTGTCTTGTGCTGCATCTTGCTGCTGTAGGGTGCTGTGGTAGTGTCCTGTCACTGTGCATAGGTCATCATCATTCCAGTCACAGTGGTATCTGGTATCTATCTAGTGGTATCTATTTCCAGACATTACTGCCGTCTAATTCCAGATATATTACTGGCATATAATTGCACACGTTAAAAATGGAGAACAAAAATTTGGAGGGTAAAATAGGGAAAGATCAAGATCCACTTCTACCTAGTGCTGAAGCTGCTGCCACTAGTCATGGCAGAGATGATGAAATGCCATCAACGTTGTCTGCCAAGGCCGATGCCCAATGTCATAGTAGAGAGCATGTAAAATCCAAACAGCAAACATTCAGTAAAATGACCCAAAAATCTAAATTAAAATCATCTGAGGAGAAGCGTAAACTTGCCAATATGCCATTTACAACACGGATTGGCAAGGAACGGCTAAGGCCCTCTCCTATGTTCCTCATGACTAGTGGTTCAGCTTCACATGATGATGAAAGCACTCATCCTCCCGCTAGAAAAATGAAAAGAGTTAAGCTGGCAAAAGTACAGCAAAGAATTGTGCGTTCTTCTAAATCACAAATCCCCAAGGAGAGTCCAAATGTGTCGGCGGGTGCGATGCTTGACCTTCCCAACAATGGACGGGAAGAGGAGGCTCCTTCCACCATTTGCACGCCCCGTGCAAGTGCTGGAAGGAGCACCCACAGTCCAGTTCCTGATATTAAAATTGAAGATGTCACTGTTGAAGTACACCAGGATGAGGTTATGGGTGTTGCTGGCGCTGAGGAGGAAGTTGACGATGAGGATTCTGATGTGGTTTGTTTAAATCAGGCAACCGGGGAGACAGTTGTTGTCCATGAGATGAATAAGGCCATTGACATGCCTGGTCAAAATATCAAAAAAATCACCTCTTCGGTGTGGAATTATTTAAACAGAAATGCGGACAACAGGTGTCAAGCCGTGTGTTGCCTATGTCAAGCCGTAATAAGTAGGGGTAAGGACATTAACCACCAAGGAACATCCTCCCTTATACGTCACCTGGAGCGCATTCACCAGAAGTCATTGACCAGTTCAAAAACTTTGGGTAACAATGGAATCAGTCCACTGACAACTAAATCCCTTCTTCCTCCTGTACCCAAGCTCCTGCAAACCACACCACCAACTCCCTCAATGTCAATTTCCTCCTTAGACAGGGACGCCAATAGTTCTGAAGGCCATGTCACTGGCAAGACTGACGAGTCCTCTCCTAACTGGGATTCCTCCGATGGATCCTTGAGTGGAACGTCTACTGCTGTTGTTGCTGCTGGTGCTGCTGTTGTTGCTGCTGGGAGTCGATCGTCATCCCAGAGGGGAAGTCAGAAGACCACTTGTACTACTTCCATTAAGCAATTGACTTTCCAACAGTCCTTTGCGAGGAAGATGAAATATCACAGCAGTCATCCTGTTGCAAAGCGGATAACCTAGGCCTTGACAACTATGTTGGTGTTAGACGTGCGTCCGGTATCCAACGTTAGTTCACAGGGACTTAGAGAATTGTTTGAGGTAGTGTGTCCCCGGTACCAAAACCCATCTAGGTCCCACTTCTCTAGGCAGGCGATACCGAGAATGTACACAGACTTCAGAAAAAGTGTCCTCAGTATCCTAAAAAATGCAGTTGTACCCACTGTCCACTTAATCACGGACATGTGGACAAGTGGAGCAGGGCTAGTAGAGAGAGCACCACTTTCCGTAAAACTCAAAAGTGACAGGTTGACACGCCCCTAATTATGCAAATCACGCCCTAACCACGCCCCTAATTATGCAAATCAAGCCCTATATACAGCTATAATAATACGTACCACAGAATGATTAAGTGTGCACCGTGTGAAGTGAAGCCCTCTAGCACATTGAGGATTTTCAAGACGGTGTATGGCGATTACTTTAAAGACTGTAAACAAGCGCCTCGTTTATCCGTCGGTGAACACGTGCGCATATCCAAATATAAGGATATATTTCAGAAAGGTTACGAAGAGAATTATTCTGAGGAAATATTTGTCATACAGAGTGTGAACACTAAAGGTCTTAAGCCGCTTTATAAGTTGACAGATCTGTACGGTGAAGTTATAACGGGTAGTTTTTACCCCGAAGAACTTCAAAGCATCCCCAAAAACTATAAAAGAATTTACAAAGTGGAAAAGATTTTAAAAAATAAGACGGTCAGAGGTCGAAAATACGCGTTAGTCAAGTGGTGCGGGAACCCCGCAAAATTTAACAGTTGGGTCGATGCATCGGAGATAAAAGACATATAAAGCTCATCACTAAATAAGACGAGCGATGGATGACAAGTCGTTCTACATAACTTTACCCAGCAATGCCTCATCGATTACTTTCCCGCAAAATAAGATTTCTAACTATACAACAAAACTTGCAAAGTCGATACACTTAAGCGGTGAGTGGGAAGTCGCTCTTACAGAGATACAATATCCGCACACGTGGAATACATTGGATTTACAAGATTGTAGATTGCAAATATCATGGGGTGGAACGGCGGATCAGCCGGTGGCGAGAGTCGTGAGTGTGTGCATTAAACCGGGGTTTTATGAAACAATCAATAAGCTACTGAACGTAATCAACGCGGAAATTGTACAACAGAAACTGGACGTTGGATTAAGACTAACGTACGATCCGTTTGCATGCGTTGTAACATGCGACAGTAAGCGGATGTATCAAATCCACGCCGGTTCTAAACTGACATGGATACTGAGTTTACAGCCTAAAACTAAGATTTCTAAACCATGCGCCGACATCAAAGGTGGTCAATATACGCTGTACGTGTACACAGACATTATCAAACACCAGAGGGTCGGTGATAGTTATGTACCGCTTCTCCACACTGTTGAAATTAAGGGCCATAACAATGAGGTGATCACAATACGATATGAGAAGCCCGATTACGTACCTTTGTGCAAAGCGCATTTTGACACAGTGGCCATAGAGATAAAGAACGACCAGAACAAGAACATCTCATTTAAGTTTGGTAAAGTGATCGTGAAACTACACTTTAGACGTCGCAAAATCGATATTTATTAACTAAACAGAATGGTAGCTGTTAAAAATGATGGCGATCCTGGTCTCTATGCGCAATATTATAAAACGCAAGCAGGTAATGGATTACTGGATTTTCACGGCAGCGCGTACATGTACGGATGCGATTTAGGCGGTATTTTTCGAAGTCTTTTCAGAAAAGCTGTTCCTTTTTTACGGAGAGGCTTAGAGTTAGCTAAACCGCACATGAAGACCGCGGCCCGTAATATTGCGAATTACGTTATCGGACAAGCCACAACAGCCGTGATGAATAAAATACACGATGCGAACCGAGCGAAACAAGATGGTTCAGGACTAATATATACAAGAAAATGCGTGTCTAAAAGAAAATGAAAGCGTATGATAGCGCTTCCGCCATTGGACATACTCTTTTGAAATAAAAACCAGAGACGACGCAACTCAAATAAGAAGAGAAAGCCAAAGCGCTCCGTCGGTGATATTTTTTAAACAACATGTCTTTCATACACTCCGAGTCCTTTGAATGCGCAAAAACAGAGCTGGATCTTTTTGACGTGCCTCCGACACAAACTAGCATAGAGAAAAGTTTATACGTCGAAGTTCAACCTTTAGCGGCATTATCCGACACAGCACCGCTTGAATTTTATATAGCGGCCAGCGGCGAACACTACTATGATCTGAACAACACTCTGCTATACGTGACGTGTAAGATCGTACGAAACGATAACACACAGCTGGTCCAAGGGGCTCGGGTTGCCCTTATTAATTACCCCATAGCTACTTTATTCAGCCAAGTGGATGTAACTTTGGGCGACAGGCTCATATCACAATCCAACAACCTTTATGCTTACCGGGCGTACATTGAGACTATATTGAATTGTAGCTCGGACGCTTTGTCAACAAAGCACACCACAGGCTTATTTTACAAAGATGTGGCTGGAGAACACAACAACAGGACGCTGGACGGACCTAATACGGGGTTCAAAAAACGCGCAGAAGCAACATCGCAGAGTCGCACGGTTGAATTGCCAGGACCGCTTCACTGCGACCTTTTCCACCAACATAAACTAATTTTAAACGCTGTTGACCTGAAGATTAAACTCACCAGAAACAAAGACTCATTCTGCTTAATGTCGGCTGAAGCGAATGCCTTTAAAATACAGATCACAGCGGCGTCCCTGTTTGTGAAAAGAGTACAGGTCTCACCGGCCGTGCGGATCGGGCACGCGCAGGCCCTGCTAAATGGCAATGCAAAATACGCGATTGACCGCGTTGGGATGAAAATCTACAGCGTACCAGCGGGCAGTAGAGTATTTAATCTAGAAAATCTATTTTTAGGTCAAGTTCCGAAAACGGTCATAGCCGGCTTTGTGGACAACGAAGCATTTTCAGGTGTCTTTATTCGGAATCCACTTTGTTTTGAACATAAAAATGTGAGCTTTGCGTCCCTTTATCTGGATGGAACGCCGCACCCAGCAAAACCATTTCAACCAGACTTTGAACACGGTAATGCCGTAAGAGAGTATATGCCGCTCATACAGATCACAAATAGGCAGGAATCTGACGCCGGCATACTGATTGACCGCGAGGAGTACCTCAACGGCTATACGCTATTCGCTTTTGATCTGTCGCCGGAGCAGGAATGCGGAGAACACCTTTCCCTGATAAGAACAGGCAATCTACGAGCAGCATTTTGCTTTGCAGAAGTGTTGGACCGGACTGTCAATGTGATAATATACGCTCTATTTGATAACATCATCGAAATTAATCAAAGGCGCGATGTGCTGTACGATTATCTATAAATGAAATAAACTAACACTACGCTGCTGAAAAATGAACACATTACAGATAAACTGCATTCTGTACGCTGCGCAAAGCACACGGCATATTTTTAAAGGAACGTATCCATATGATCTGTTGCCTAACGATAAACTGACGCAATACCCCTGCACGTTTGTAATCAACACACATAGCAGCGGGCAGCCCGGCGAACACTGGTTGGCCGTTTATTTTAATGAACACGGCATTTGTTATTTCTTTGATTCATACGGGCTCTCGCCGGACAGTGAAATTTTCCCAAAGAATATCATAAAGTTTTTACATTTTAATTCAAAAAGTATTTGTCACCAAAACCGTCGGTTACAAGGTTTTTCAAGCGCTGTATGCGAGCAATACTGTATTTACTTTATATTTATGATGTGTAAAAACTACAAATATGAGGATATTCTGACCCGATTTAGTAATGATACAAAATGTAATGACTGTTTAGCTGCAATGTTTGTAAGGCGCCTGCCGAAAAGTCATTGTTTGAGTTGCTATTCGGATAAATGTATAGAGAAATGTGTAACTTGTAATCATCCCTGTGTTTGAAACATATTATGTACAATGTTTCATAACTATAATAAACAATTATTTTAAATTTTATGTTGTTGTGCGAGTGTGATCTTCTTCCAAAAACATAGATTAGAAACAAAGAACAAAACAGACCATTATAAATCATAAGGATATTTTATTGTAACATAAAAAGCATATTTACAGTTACATTAATGTTGCAATATTAGAACAATTGTAATCAGTACGATGTTTGAAGCATTTTACATACAATGTTTCATAACTATAATAAACAAACTTTTAAAAACTTTATTACAATGCCAATCCTTAAAAACAATATACCATAGAAATAGATCATAGACTCAACCACGGTGAATCCTGTAACACTCCTACATCGCGTTTCCTAGGCATTAAGTAACCGTGAGTCATTGTTAAACCTGGGCTGCTTAAAACATTTAAGCGTCTTTTTTTATACACTTCTAGCGTTGGAGTTAATAAAAAGTCACCATCAACGGAGTGTTATGAACCACAGGTAGTGGTTCATTCCTATTTTATGTTTATAAGTTGTTTTGCAGGCCAGGATTTCCCGTTGCTCTGTTTAATGAATACTCTTGGTTGCTGCCGCTGGTGAGTCTGAGTAATTGCAGCTTGTTCCCATGTGTTCAGCCTCACCTGGCTGCTAATTGCATCTTGTCAGTCTGGAGTCATGCAACTGGGCAGCTGCATGACATTATTAATTAGGCCTCTCTGTTATATGCTGGCTCAGTGCTATTCACAGACGCTGGTGATATTTCTAGGTTTCCAGTCTGCTTGAGTTCTGAGCTTGGTTCCTGCTAGCTCCTGAGCTCCTGTGTAGCAGTGTCAGTCGAGCTGCTTCCTGTGTCGATTCCTGTGTCTGATCCCATGTACTGCCGTGAGGCGTTCCTGTCCTGAGGTCCAGTGGCTCTGCCTGTGCCTGGTCAAGTTTCTGGCTTCTTGGTGTCCACCGGTCTGTCGTTTGGGATTCTGCCTGTCCTCCAGTTCTGAGAGTCTGTGTCAGCAGCATTGGGAGTTCCTGTCCGTTTGCCAGTATTCGTACCGGTTCCGTGAGTAGCGGCTCTGCCGCGTCCGTCGGCCTAGGCCGCTGTATTCCGTTATTATTTCTGTCACTGGTGTTTTGCAGAGGGTTCTGCTTATGCTGTCACCGCCGGTACACAAAAGTATTGTGTCGGCGTGTGGTCAGCATTTCCTTTGTTGTTCTTTTCCTTTGGCGGCAAGCCGCACATACGTTTAGTTTTAGGCTTTATTAGCCCCTGGCTTTGGTTGTTTCAGTTAGAGGGCCCCTTGTTATCACCCTGTCTCGGTACACTCTTTGGGGTATATTTACTAAGATTCGTATATTTCAGAATCATGTTCAAGTTCAATCGCGACTGACATCGACAGTGTAAACTTGCAACTTTTTGAATTGATTACGACTCATTTACTAAGCGTTCGTATTCGTATTTTTTCGTTCTTCCGATGTCGATGTCATTCGTGCTTTTCTGCTGTTGATTGCGGCCGCGTTTGCTATTTCGCGGCCGCGTTGGGGGTTTTTTTTTACGACTGCGTCACAAGTCTGTTACGGCCGTGATTTGGAATTTGCTGCCGCGTTTTGACTTCTAAGTTTCGTTTACGTCACGCGGCCGTGATTGGTTGTATTCGTAAAGGAGGAGTGTCTGTGCATGTTACTATAAAAACGCCCCAAACACTCCGCACCTCGTGGGTTTAGCTAGTGGAGAGGAGAGAGGAAGGTGTATTTGGAGTTGGTGAGTTTGGTGGAGTTTTTGGTGGATTTGGAGAGGAGTTTGGTGATTGTTGAGTGCTGTACTGTGTGTGTTAGGAGTCTTGTGAACTTTGTAGTATTGTTTTTTCCCAGTTTGTAAACTTTTTTGTCCTTGTTTTATTATTTCAGTCTTTTGTCATTGTTTGTGAGTGAGTGAGCGTGTGTTGGCTGTGTGGTGTGTAGTAGGAGTAGTGGAGGAGTGTGTTTTGTGTTTTCATTTTTCAGTGTTTTATGTTGTTTGTCATGTCCGACTCAGAGGTCAGTGTGGTGGCGGAGGTTAGTGAGGTGGAGGCTGGTAGTGAGGTGGAGGCTCGTAGTGAGGTGGAGGCTGGTAGTGAGGTGGAGGGGGGTAGTGAGAGGGAGGAGGTTAGTGAGGAGGAGGAGGAGGGGGTGCCTGTTGCTGGATTTTCCAGTGATAGTGATGGTGTTGTGGCTCCGCAGCCACGCACCACTACCAAGACTGGCAGGAATATAAAGTTCAGCTATGCTGAAAACATGGCTTTGGTGCGTGAGCTGATGAAGCACCATCACCAATTGTTTGGTCAGGATGCTGCCAGGGTGTCCTCCCGCAGGAAGTCTGCCCTGTGGGGGCAAGTCATACTTGCTGTGAATAGTGAGGGTGTGGTGAGGCGGACAGAGGACACGTGCCGCAAGCGTTTTTACGATATTAAGCGGCGTGTCAAGGCCAAGATGGCCAAAGAGTCCAAATCTGCCCGGAGAACCGGAGGTGGGCCACCTTTACGTGTAAGCTATCGGGACTGGGAGGAGCCTGTGCGGGCATTGATTCCTGGCGAGGTGGTGTCTGCTACTTATGTCCGGGATTCGGACCGACCCACGCAGGATGGTAAGTTTGTTTTGTATTATTGTTCTTAAAATGTGTGATAAATTTTTTTAATTTAATTTTAAAAGTTTTAAGGCTGTTTTTTTTTGCAAAAAACAGATTGCATGCCTATGCTCCCTTAAGGTGTGTTTGTGTTTTGAATGTGTTTTTTTCTCCTTGCTGTATCATTTTTTTTTTGTTAAAAAAACATGTGCTGTATTTTTTAAATTTTTAAATTTTTTTTTTGCTGCAATTTTTGGCGATAATGCTTGAACATGTGTGTTTGTTTAAAAAACTCAAAATGTATTTGTTTTAAGTAAAAACTTAAAAGCTGGTCAATTTGTAAAACATTACATTATTTTAAAATTGGCAAGTACTGAATCTCTGCAATATCTGAGTCAAAAATCTTTTAGGTAAAAACTTTATTGTGTGCCACATCAAGTACATTTTGATATTCAACTCAAAATCATGAATATAGAAGCTCTTAAGCTTATTTTTTTTTTTGAAACCAAACCAAATAGATGCTTACAGTACATTAATGGTTTTCACTGGGTCATTTTTAAAAAAACATGGTAATAATGTTGGGGACACTTTTTCAACAGTCACACAGACCAGCCGCCCAGACAGGCCTCAGACCAGTCAGGATGATGCCGGTATTGCAGGTAAGTCTTCACTGTAGTCACATAATCTGAAAAAACAGAGAAGTACAAAATAATAATGTTAAATTTTGCACCTAGGTTCTGCTTCTGGAAGCCGACCTCCTGTAAGGCGGCCATCACAGGGCTTGGGCCACTTACCCAGGAGGCCAACTAAGCCACGGCGTCTTGGCTCTGATTCAGCACCTCCATCATCCCCACCCAGGCGAAGACTATCGGCTGTGTCACCCCAGCCACCACTGGCACTATTAGCGAGTTCGCAGAGTGATGAGCCCAGATCACCTCAGTTATCTGGTGAGTAAAAACATAAATGAAACACATAAGCAATAATATACACAGTACACTTAAGATGTTGTTAGTTGGTTTGGAGTTTACATGTTTTCCACAACAATCAATGTGATGTAACGTCTTCAATTGATCAAGGTGCTTTAATAAAAATAGATAAGGTCTTAGTGGATGGTCTAGACAACCTATTTGTGTGAAAATAACAGATTTGAGTATACATTAAGCACACACACGTTCACATTTTTTAAAAATATAAAGACAAATAAATTTGGATCCCAAAAAAAATAAACCATTAGAGTGTTCACACATCGCCCCTGTCCAGTATGTAGATGGCTTACTTGCTCAGCTCCTCTGGACTATACAGGTAAGTAGTCTATATCGTGGTGAGGGGAGGGAATCTAACAGTGTAATGTTGTGGAGGGAAGTTAGTTAGGTGAGGAATATGTAAATTTGGCAATGTTTGCGCCTGTGTTGGTTTTTTTGGAAAAAATGAAAAAAAATTTTAACGTTGAGAAAAACAAGAGCTACTAATGCAAAAATGTAGTTTGAGGAATGTATTAATGTGTTGCATTAGCCACGCCAAATTAGAAAAATTACAACATTGCATGTTGCCTACCCCATACAGAGCACAACTTGATGTCCGCCGAGGACCAGCAGGGACCAGAACAAGAGCCAACCTTTACACTGCAACTTACAGCTGTGGATCCAAGCATGCCAATCCAGTTGCAGGATATACCCCAACCATCCAGCAGTCCCCAACTGGCACAAGCTCCGCCCCCAAGCCAAATTCCTGATGATTTTTGGGCAAGTTGGACAAGCCAACAGGCCCAAAGCAATGCCACCCTGACCCAACATACACAACACCTTGCCAGTCTGCCCCATCATCTACCGCGTATTAGTCGCAACTCGGGCAGACTAATAGTACAAGTAGGGAGAATGGCTACCTCTATGGAGCAAATTAGGGCTGAAAACAGCCAAATGAATGCTAATTTATCCCGCATTATAGATGAACAACAGCGACATCAGCAGGCACTCGTTCAGATAATTCAACACAATCAAGTGGTGAATGAGGCCTTCTCCAGGATTGTAGCCAGCCACACTGCTACAAACACTCAGCTGATTGCCAGTTTAAATAATCTGAGCAGCAATATTGCAATGATGGGTGGTCAGCAAGTTACCTCCAGCTCGGGGACCACGACCCCTGTTCAAACGCCAGTAACCTCCCCTGTCCGGCGTTCATCAAGAGCACGTGCCAGTGAGCCAGCACCCAGCACACACAAACGAAAAAAATAACAGAAAACTTTTTGTGCAAATAAATAAAAGAATTTGTTAAAAAAACACATTCCTGTGTCCGTCTCCAAAATTTATGAAGCAGGTCTGTATGTATGTAGTTATGTTTTTCAAGGGTAATGACTGTAAATGTTTTGTTAGCATCAACTAAGCACAATGGACACACCACTATAAACAACAAACAGTAAGTAACAGAACACACAATAGAAAGCAGAGCAAAGTGTTTAGTGAAGGATAATTACAGCATAATAAAACTTACCAGTAAAATAGCGCCGGATCACTTCTTGCCGTACCTGCCTCCCTACATTTGTACTCACACTGTCACCAGATGGTTCTAACTCCTCTGCTTGCTGACTGCTTTCTCCCTCATCATGTGCCAGATGTTGACTTAAACACAGATTATGGAGAAAACAGCAGCAGAACACAATTCTAGTCACCTTTGCGGGACTATACAACAAAAGGCCACCAGATTTATCAAGACACCGAAACCGTGACTTCAGCACCCCAAAACATCTTTCTATCACATTCCGCGTAGCCTTATGTGCATGATTAAAACTGTGTTCAGCAGGAGAATCAGGTTGGGACAATGGAGTAAGGAGCCAAGAGTAGCAGCCGTAACCCCCATCACCTGAAAAACATATATAGTCAACATTAGGACATATGTTAGATTATTCTCTCACCTCCTCCAAAATCTAGGCTGTGGTTAAAAGACATACACACATAACATTTTCAACATACCCAACAGCCAGCCATCAGGCATTTGTCCCTCCTCAAATTTATCGAAGAGCGATGACTGACTGAGGATGAAGGAGTCATGGCAGCCGCCAGGGTAACCTGCAACAACACTCATAATTTTTAATTTTGCATCACAGACCACCTGGACATTAGTTGATTGATCCATATGCCTATTAGTATATATATACTGGCGGCCCTTAGGTGATCTCAGCTGAACGTGTGTGCAATCTATGGCCCCAAGCACATTGGGCATGCCTGCAAGCTCATAGAAAGCTACCCTGACAGCACTCCACTCCGACTCCTCAGTAGGGAAGCAGATTGAGGCTTTAATGTGTGGCTCCAACACATCCAAAACCTGAGTGGACATTAAATAAGCTAAGGTGAGTGTCATGTTAGGTATTCTCTACAATACTGTGGTGTTTCAACTTACACAAGCAACACTTAGCCATAACCGCATATGTATTTTTAGACTCACCTGCATCAAATATTTGGAAAAGGTGGGCTGTGAGATCCCAATGACGTTGCCTGCTACAGCCTGGAAGCTCCCAGTAGCCATAAAGTGTAACACAGCCAGGAGTTTGTGTAGGCCTGAGACAGAGCGAGAGCGTGCTGTCTCAGGGTCTATGCCCAGTTTGACAAGGTCATACAGGTGGAAAATGTTGTTTCTATTTAGGCGGAACATCTGTATGACCCTATCATCGGACAATGCATTTAGGTTTAAACGACCTCTAAAAAAACGAGGCTGGCGCAGCCTCCGCGGTACCTGGACAACCTGTTGGCCATGTTCACTTACCTGGTCCTGATTCCTGGAAGCCTCATGGAGCAGTCTAACGTATCCCACAGCCAACAAAAAACCATTGCCACACACCACAGCAGCCATTTCAGAGTGAGAGTAGTTCAGAATGTGCCTGAAACACTTTTATAGGCCCAAAAAAACAGGTGTGAGTAATGGATAATTAAGTTCACATGTAAACGCGGTTTTCAAAGGCTGGCGCGTTTTTTTTTGGGAAAAAATTGCGATTCGTAATTTTTCGCGGCCGCGAAAGCATTTTCGCGGCAGCAAATACAATTACGAATGGTTAGTAAATGACCGAGATTCACATCTAAACAGGCGTAATTTGACCGATGGTGTATTCATTCGTAATTTTTCACTTGGACTAGGAAAAAAATACGAATGGCCTCATCACTGCCGTGATTACTGTTTAGTAAATGACCGAGATGCCACTTAGAAGAAAAAACGCCATCACGGTCAAAATCGTGAGCTTAGTAAATATACCCCTTTGTCTCTCATTAAGACCTGAGGGGGCATCGAAGTTGGGCAGACGTAATCCGTCCTTCAAACGCGGCTGCCATGGGCTCAAGCAACCATAGTCTCGCAAGAGTGTACTGACAGCACGGGCGAGACAACGGAGGGGCTATTCCCTTTCCATTCCCTTTTCCCAGCGTTATGTCCTGGTGCTCTGGTCTCACTTCATAACATCTCCCTTGTTCTGAGCACCAGGAACCTAACATTATCACCAGCCATACCACAAAAAAGATATAAAACTTTTTTTTCTTTTTTTGGCCCAGTCCAGTGTCTAGTCTAGAATCCAGTCCTGTCAAGAATCCAGTCCTGTCTAGAATTCAGTTTGCAGAATCCAGTCCGGTGTTTAGAATCCAGTCCTGTCTAGAATTCAGTTGCAGAATCCAGTCCGGTGTTTAAAATCCAATCCTGTCTAGAATCCTGTGTGCAGAATCCAATCCGGTGATTTAAAATCCAGTCTTGTCTTGTCTAGTTTAAAATTCCAGTCTTGTCTAGTCTAGTCTTGTCTTGTCTTGTCTAGTTTTAAATCCTCCTATGTCTACTATGCAAGCCCTGCAGGCATCTCTCGCAGCCCTGAACTCTGCTTTCACTACTTTGAGACCAGAGCGACTAGAAGTTTTGCAGCAATCCCTAAAGCAACTGCAAAACCTTCTGACTAAAATCTTGCTCATCTTGCCAGAAGTCGTTGAGAGTACATCTATCTCTAAAGAGACTCTTGTTCACAGTATGGTGACAAGAGAATCTTCTGGTTTAATTGAAGAGAAAAGGTTTAAAAGTTTTCTGCGGCCCAGGCTCTCAGAAGAGGTGCGTCTGCTTCGCAGAAACTTAAACTTATGCCTATATTGTGGGGGTTTAGGCCACTATCTGCAGACCTGTGAGTTGCGCAAGCCAAAGTGTGGTGACGAGTCTTGCCCTCTGGCCAAGTTGAGTCAGGATACAAGACCTACTCCTGTCTCTACTGTGGCAGAGGTACTTGTCACACAACCCACACTAAAAAGCTCTCTGTCCTATAATTGGGGTCCTTGGGCAAGGGAGCCCCATTATAGATTCAGGAATCAAAAAAGAACGTTTCTCTCCTCTCTTGAGGTTCCTGTTGAAGCAGAGTTGCAAGCCCCTGGAGTGGTGCCCGATGCCCAGGGTCCTGGAGTGGTGCCCGTTGCCCAGGGTCCTGGAGTGGTGCCCGTTGCCCAGGGTCCTGGAGTGGTGCCCGTTGCCTAGGGTCCTGGAGTGGTGCCCATTGCCCAGGGTCCTGGAGTGGTGCCCGATGCTCAGGATCTTGGTGCGGTACCTGATGCCCAGAGTGCTGGAGCAGTACCCGATGCCCAGAGTGCTGGAGCGGTACCTGATGCCCAGAGTGCTGGAGCGGTACCCGATGCCCAGAGTGCTGGAGCGGTACCCGATGCCCTAGCTTATAGAGGGACATCAAATTTTATAGCTCAGGTTTCCATACCAGAAGGGGTCTCAGAAGCTGTTACCCCAGGTAGGGACTTGAAGAGCGCAACCCCAGAAAGGGTATCTAAAACCATAGTTCTTGAAGGGAACTCGAGAAGCAAAACCCCAGAAGGGATCTTTGAAGTAATATCCCCAAGTGGGGTCTCGAGAGACGCAGCCTCTAAGAAGGGTCTAGAGGTCGCTTCCCCAGGAAAGAACTTAAGAGTCGTAGCATTAGTGGAGGTGCTGAAGGTTATAGCTTCAGCAAAAGTCCCGGAAGTCATAGTCCCGGGAGAAGTTTCGATAATTATTGACTCAGAGAGGGAGGCCAATGGCTCAGTCCCAGTGAAGGAAGCCGACGGCTCGGTCCCAGTAAAAGAATCCGAGGTGCTGACCCCAGCGGGGTTCCCGGAGGCCACTGCCCCAGCGGGGTTCCCGGAGGCCACTGCCCCAGCGGGGTTCCTGGAGGCCACTGCCCCAGCGGGGTTCCCGGAGGCAACTGCCCCAGCGGGGTTCCCGGAGGCCACTGCCCCCGCGGGGTTCCCGAAAGTCACTGCCCCGGGTGGGGTTCAGAAAGTCACTGCCCCGGGTGGGGTTCAGAAAGTCACTGCCCCGGGTGGGGTTCAGAAAGTCACTGCCCCGGGTGGGGTTCAGAAAGTCACTGCCCCGTGTGGGGTTCAGAAAGTCACTGCCCCGTGTGGGGTTCAGAAAGTCACTGCCCCGGGTGGGGTTAAGAGAGTCTCAGCCTCGAGTCAGGTCAATAGTGACCAGGTCCTAGCAAAGCACTCTAGTCAGTCAGATGGGAAGGAAACAGATCCTGACTCTGTTGATATCTCAACATCCATAATCTTTGATGGGGACTTAGCCCAATTTCTGGCGCTTTTCAAACACTATTACACTATTATGTTGTCTAGACCATTTCTGGGCATCACTTCAGAGAACCTTGTGCTCTATCTGATTTATTCTCTTAGAGGAGAGCCTTTTGAGTGGGCGACCAGCCTAATGAAAGCTGAAGATCCCATTCTTCAGGATCCCCCAGCATTCTGTGATGCAATTATTAAAAGATATGGTTCGAAAGAAATTGGTTCAGGTTCCTCTAAGTAACCCGTCGTGTCTGCTAAGAGTCCACCAAATACTGTAAACTCGGCACAAGCGTCTCAGCCCGTTGTTTTGACTGCAGGATGTGCTTTTCTGAATTCTTCTTCTAATAGGAGTACTTTGACAGAAAGTTCAGCTCCCAAGGGTAAGAAACCTGTCTCTGATTTGAACGCAGCCTTGCTGGGTGGTACCATCAGTTCAGACAATGTTTGGGGAATTACCTTGGTCAGACCTAAAGAGCTTTGTAAAAAGAAGAAGAAAAAGAAATAATTTTTGACTCCTGCCTTGATAAAAAAAAATATTTTTTTTCCCTTGTCTTGTGTCCAGTGGCCACCGTCAGGGGAAGTGCCCTGTTACAAGCTGTGGTTGCAGCTTGTTTCTGTTTTTGTGTCTGTTAGACCAGTGTGTCAGGTTTTTTATTTCCTTGTTTTGGATAGTCTGTATTTTGGGGTCCTTTGACCCCTCCTCGGGGGGGGGGGGGGGGGGTACTGTTATGAGCCACGGCTGTGGCTCATTCCTGTTTTGCATGTCAGTTAGGTATTTTATGTTATTCTTCTGTTCATGTTCCCCGTGGGTGTCATGGGGTGCTCGGAGCTCACCCTTAAGGAGGGGATACTGTTATGAACCACAGGTAGTGGTTCATTCCTATTTTATGTTTATAAGTTGTTTTGCAGGCCAGGATTTCCCGTTGCTCTGTTTAATGAATACTCTTGGTTGCTGCCGCTGGTGAGTCTGTGTAATTGCAGCTTGTTCCCATGTGTTCAGCCTCACCTGGCTGCTAATTGCATCTTGTCAGTCTGGAGTCATGCAACTGGGCAGCTGCATGACATTATTAATTAGGCCTCTCTGTTATATGCTGGCTCAGTGCTATTCACAGACGCTGGTGATATTTCTAGGTTTCCAGTCTGCTTGAGTTCTGAGCTTGGTTCCTGCTAGTTCCTGAGCTCCTGTGTAGCAGTGTCAGTCGAGCTGCTTCCTGTGTCGATTCCTGTGTCTGATCCCATGTCCTGCCATGAGGCGTTCCTGTCCTGAGGTCCAGTGGCTTTGCCTGTGCCTGGTCAAGTTATTGGCTTCTTGGTGTCCACCGGTCTGTCGTTTGGGATTCTGCCTGTCCTCCAGTTCGGAGAGTCTGTGTCAGCAGCATTGGGAGTTCCTGTCCGTTTGCCAGTATTCGTACCGGTTCCGTGAGTAGCGGCTCTGCCGCGTCCGTCGGCCTAGGCCGCTGTATTCCGTTATTATTTCTGTCACTGGTGTTTTGCAGAGGGTTCTGCTTATGCTGTCACCGCCGGTACGCAAAGTATTGTGTTGGCGTGTGGTCAGCATTTCCTTTGTTGTTCTTTTCCTTTGGCGGCAAGCCGCACATACATTTAGTTTTAGGCTAGTTAGTAGCCCCTGGCTTTGGTTGTTTCCGTTAGAGGAACAAACAAAGAAAAGGTATACTCTGCGCCAAAAAACACTATGTGATATCAGTGTCCAGTCTGTCATGTATAATGATTGACTCAGTACAACTTCAATTACAAATAACCACTGTTATATTTGGTCTGTTTAAAAATTTGCAGCATAAGATACATACATATAAACAATATAAACAATATATTATATATTCTAAAAATAACTTATTGGCTCTGTTTGGTAGAAATTAAATTGTTAAGCACTGGCGTCCCAGTGTCAGAAAACTAGACAATAATAAAAAAGATTAAAAAAAAGTCCTGCAAATATGGTAATGCAGTTTCACTATGGATAATAAAACTTAATTGTATTGGATAATTACCAATGTGCTGGTTCCTGGATTATTCGAATACAGGGTCCGTTTTATAGTGAAATGCACAAGTGAATGATTTATAGAATAGAGTTACCATTCCATTCGTAAAGCAGTTCCACTGATTAATGGCCTTGTCAGGCGGTTACTTCCACACCACGGGTAATTGACCCCCCTGCGGAGGACATAGGCAAACACCCGGTGAAAACAAATGGAAAGGCAGGTGAGATTGAAGCCGCTGCGGGCAGCCGTTTGCGGTAATTAGCTGATACTCGCCGGCTTTTGTGATGGTAAGAGACTGACGTGAAGCACTGCAGGACACCGCCGGCTTTGAGCTCCGGACTGCTACCTCTCGGATTGTAGTCTGCGGCTGGCAGTCAGCTGGAGCACCCGGTGTACAGCGTACGAAGAAGTGCTGTGGCTGTGTGCAGCAGTAGGTCCGTTCCACGGACGTGTGAGACCAAACAGAGACCGATATGGAGTGGGCGTCAACACGTTTCATCTCCTAGGCAACCGGAGATTTCCTCAAGACGGATATCTCCCCTCTCAATGATCCTAAATTTATACCAGTCTAATGATTTTATTTATAACGGCTGTGCCAATTCAATGAATGCTATCTATAATTTGATGTAATTAAAGCCAATCAGTGCAAATAAACATTGACATGACCAATTATTGATAACAGATATAAATATATCTACTTAGACAAAAATTAGTTAAATAGTATTGAGTCAATCTACCAAGTGAGTTTTATATTATTCAACTACCAGTTGATTATACCTAATTCACATGTTTAATCAATCAGAGCAGGCATAATACCCATCTTATGATCTCAAATTATCTAATTACATAGAAATAGATGAATACTTATAGAGAAAAAGCTTGGTTAAAGAGAAAGAAATATTTTGAGGAGTATAATATCCATAAATATGCTGTAATGGTATACATTTGATTTATATAAATTATAATACAACTCGCATATATAAAATAAGGAAAGAAAAAGAAAGGAAAAGAGTATGGACCATTATTTGAATAAATACAAAATATATAAAAATAGACAAAATAATAATAATAATAATAATAATAATAAATATACATAAAAATTATATTATCTATAGGGTTATTTTATATGAAGGAATAGAGGAACAAGAGAGATTATTTAATTAGTATTGGAACAGATGTATTTACTTTTAGCTTATCCTTAATAACTGTATAACAGAGAGATCATTATACCCAAATAACCTTTTATTATTAATACAGAAATAAAAGGACAAAAGGACAAAATAATATATATATAATAATAATAATAATAATAATAATAAAAAAATAATAATAAAAAAAGGGACCAAAGGACAGAAAAATATATTCCCCCTTATAATACAAGGGGAATATTTTAATAATTCCCTATCTCCTTATACGTAGAATTAAATTATAGTCACTCCAGACACGAGTAATCTAGGGCTTCATTAAGACCATTAGGATACAGAGTATCTAACTTGAAGATCCATGAAGATTCTCCTAAACATAATTTCCGAAAGCGATCTCCCCCTCTTTTAGTACATGAGAATTGCTCTAGTCCCACGATACGAAGGGATGTTGGATCTCCATTGTGTACTTTGCTAAAATGGCGTGATACACTATGGGTTTGTAATTTCTTAATGATATTGAGTCTATGTTCCCTGCATCTGGATTTAATTGACCTTGTAGTTCTCCCTATATATTGAAGGGAACAGGGACATTGTAACATATACACACAGTAATCTGAGTCACAATTAATAAATTGTTTAATCGGAAAAGAGTTATTATTGCTTTTAGATGTAACATAAGATATTTTGTTCAACATAAATTTGCATGTTAAACACACTTGTTTATTGCATCTAAAACTACCCACTGGTTTTTTAGGTAGCCATGTGGGATTTACATCTGGAGTTATTGGATTTAGATAGCTAGGAGCCAAGATCTCTTTTAAGTTAGTATTTCACTTAAAGATAATCATTGGTTTCTCCGATAAACATTTATTTAAAACAGGATCTTGTTTGATTATCTCATAATTGGTCAAGACAATCCTTTTTATATCTTCTGACCTATTATTGAATTTAGAAATAAATTTAATGGAATCTATTGTTGGTGTGATTTTTGTTTTGGTTTGACGTTTTTGTATTTTCAATGGGGTAACTTTACATTCATTCAGATTTTCCCTATTGCTCTTTAATAGTGAGTTTGCAAACTGCTCTGATTCTTCTAATATATACGGAGGATAACCCCTCTCGTGGAACTGCTGCAATAGTATCTCAATTTGTAACTTGAATGCTTGATCTTCCGAGCAATTCCGTCTAATTCTAATAATCTGTTTTTTTGGAATATTTTTTATCCATGGTTTATAATGCCCACTTGTATAGTGAAGATAATTCCCAGCTCCTACTGGTTTAATATAGTTAGTAGATATAATTTTATTTTCAAAGATCGAGAACGTGATATCAAGAAAGTGAGTAGTTTGTGAATTAAAATTATAAGTGAATTTCAAATTATAAGTGTTGTTGTTCAAATAATTAACAAAATCAAGAGCTGATGAAGCATCCCCTTTCCAAATAATAAACAAGTTGTCTATGTAACGGCCATAGAGGACCAGGTTCTCTCTACATGGGCCATTCCAGATGTACTCTTCTTCGAAACGGCCCATATAGAGGTTGGCAAAACTGGGTGCAAACCTGGTCCCCATGGCCGTCCCTAGGCGCTGTAGATAATACTGTGCATCAAACAAAAAATAATTGTGAGTTAAAATAAAAAGAATGGCTTCCAGTACAAAGTCACGTCGTCCTGATGTCATATTTGGATCTCCGTCCAAGTAGTATTTAACAGAATCAATGCATTTTTGGTGTGGTATGTTGGTGTAAAGTGATTGGACGTCTAAGGTTAGAAAACCCAAACCTTCAGTCCAATCTTTACCAACAGTTTGCTGTAATATTTGATGAGTATCTTTAATATGTGAATCTAAAGTAATGACATGACTCTGTAAATGGAAGTCTACAAAGTGAGATAAATTAGAGGAAAGTGAATCTACTCCCGAAATAATAGGTCTCCCAGGTGGATGTGTTAAATCTTTATGAACTTTAGGTAAGTGATAAAAAATTGGGGTGACGGGATGTGAGGGTAACAAAAAATAATATTCATCTTCTGATATCACGCTATCGTCTTTAGCTGTTTGTAACAACATTTTTAATTCTGATAAGAAAGAGCTACTTGGATTGAGTTTTAAAGGTGTATAATAGTCTGTATCATTCAGCTGCCTGTGTGCTTCTGCTACATAATCGTCCCTAGACTGTAGAACTATCCCCCCCCCCCCTTTATCTGCCTGTTTTATAACTAAAAGGGGATCATCTTTGAGGGTTTTAATTGCTCTCCTTTCTGATTTCGTCAGGTTTTGCATATGATAAACAGACAACCTTCTTTTATTCCGTTCTGTTTTTTTACATAGTGCCTTGAAATCTTGTAAAGTTTTGTTATAAAAGACAGTAATAGCCGCACTTTTGTGCTCTAACGGAAAGAAATTTGATTTATTTTTAAACTTTGGGCATGATGAGTCCAGATTATTAGTTGAGATGTCAAACAGCAGTACTTCTGTGTCATCAGCAGTATTGCTCTCTTTCATTAATTCTTCTAACGTACGGAGGCCTATATTGTCTGGCTCATCCAAAATGACAGGGGATATTTCTTCACTTGGATGGCTTTTAGATAGCTTTTTAGTGGCAAAATAACGCTTCCTACAAAGATCTCTCATGAATTTATTCAAATCAACGAATAACTCGAAAATATTGGGTTCTTTGCTTGGAACAAAACTCAAACCTTTTTTAAGAAGTTTTATCTGGTCAGTTGTTAGATCCCTAGAGGTTAAATTATAAATTCCTTTAGTATTTATCTGTATCTCAGTTTTCTTAGATCCCTTTCTTCCTCCTCTACATCCTCGTTTTCTCTGTACCTTTTTGGAGTATAGTTTGACAGAGTTTTGTAAGGGTTTGGGTGGTGGAATGTGTTCGGCCTGTGAAAATCCCCTGAGGGAACATATTGATTGTCCCCAGCCTTATTCCTATCCTGATATTCACCATGGGATCTATTTGTTACTCTAGAGGTATTGTATTTTTTCTGTATGTAATTTCGTTTTGGTGAAAAGGTGTCAACATCCGATTTTAATTGTGTTCTAGGCCTAATGGGTCTAGGAGAATCATTGGAGAAGTTGACATTATTTGAGCTCTCTGTTCTACTCTTTTGTTTGTTATATGTTCTAACCCTATCTGTTTTATAATCGTCTTGGTCCCTAAACCATTTCTTTTTTCCCCATAAATCAGTTCTTTCTCAAACCTTTCTACTCTGTTATTGATCTGTTCATCTATCTCTTTAAAAATTGGTTGTTCTTTAAATTTTAAAAGATCGTCCTTAACCTTTTCAATTTTATTGACTGTAAGGTCCACTTTTTCATTTCTTTTGTTGTTCTTTTCCTTTGGCGGCAAGCCGCACATACATTTAGTTTTAGGCTTTAGTAGCCCCTGGCTTTGGTTGTTTCAGTTAGAGGGCCCCTTGTTATCACCCTGTCTCGGTACACTCTTTGTCTCTCATTAAGACCTGAGGGGGCATCGAAGTTGGGCAGACGTAATGCGCCCTTCAAACGCTGCTGCCATGGGCTCAAGCAACCATAGTCTCGCAAGAGTGTACTGACAGCACGGGCGAGACAACGGAGATAGGGCGCCAGGGGCTATTCCCTTTCCATTCCCCTTTCCCAGCGTTACGTCCTGGTGCTCTGGTCTCACTTCATAACATCTCCCTTGTTCTGAGCACCAGGAACCTAACACGGAGTATGTTTCTGCTTTTAAATGGTCTGGGTATATTCTGTTTGATGCGTTGCCGACTACAGTGGATGGAATATTTAATTCAGCCATAGCGTGCATAATTTCACTCCACCCATTCAGCATTTTACGGCTCGATACGCTGTGCCTTTGCGCTATGTGTCTTATTAAATCTAACATGTTGGATACCTGTACAGCGTTACTTTTATATAGAAATTCACCTTTAGCGTTCCAGTTTGTGACGTGTTTAGACCTGGCCATTTTACTCAAAAGAATTTCAGAGTTCTTCCTATACCGGGCATTAACGCCGTCCACACCATCGTGATAAACAGAGTCAGAACCGTCTGATTGATCAGAGTTGCTTATTTGAGGATCAGTTGGCATTTTGGGCGTTAAAAGAGTTAAAGATGACATTTCTCTATCAGATTGCTTACTCAACACCAGATATTTCTGCAAAGCGGCTGTGTAACATATAGCTTTATCATATTCCGATAAATCATTATTCTGTAGTATGTTTTTGATTTCCACATCCAGACCATGGTAATAAGCCGCTTTGTAAACGGTATTCGTCAAGCGTATTGGTTCTTAAATCAACCAGTAAATAGCCATACGGTATGGTTGTCGCATTTTGGAATGCGTCCAGAAAGAACTTA